>NC_079213.1:10383495-10469960 GCF_029633865.1 Lampris incognitus
GGCGGTGACGGTGGCGGTGGCGGTGACGGTGACGGTGGCGGTGGCGGTGACGGTGGCGGTGACGGTGGCGGTGACGGTGGCGGTGGCGTGGCGGTGACGGTGACGGTGGCGGTGGCGGTGACGGTGGCGGGTGGCGGTGACGGTGGCGGTGGCGGTGGCGGTGGCGGTGGCGGTGACGGTGGCGGTGGCGGTGGCGTGGCGGTGGCGGTGGCGTGGTCACATCCTGCTTCATCGCTCCTGATGAACGCCCGGCCTAATCACAGGTGAGAGGCTGCAGCCGAAGTGTAACTCTAAACTTTGCGCCCTAATGGCGGTCATTTGTCCGTGCCATATTGCGCGGCCCTTGAATAATTTCAGGGGGGAGGTTTCGGGGAAAGGCCGCTCCTGGTTATTTAAAGAGCGATCCTTTATACCGCCGCGCGGTCATAAATCACCGCGGAGCGTGCAGGAGCCGATGATGGTGAGGGGATGTAAAAGAACCATCTGGAAAATAGGCTGAAGTGGGCTAATGGTCACCTTCACGATTAAGATCGAGCCAGAGTGAAAATGTACCTCCAGTGCACCTGTGCGTGTGTGTGTGTGTGTGTGTGTGTGTGTGTGTGTGTGTGTGCGCGTGTGTGTGTGCGTGTGTGTGCGGGCACATCCTGTGGGGATAACGCAGGGGAAGGGGTTGTATTTTTGGATGCGGGTGAGCCTTTAGCACACATTTCTGTTTTGGTTAATGGTGACAACATGCAATTTATCCCCATTATCTTGGAATGGAGGGTCACACGTTAACACACACACACACACACACACACACACATGTGCATCATACACGTGCACGTGCATCGTGCACACGGTTTATGCGGGGGTCTGTACGCGGGGGGTTGCACCGGCGGACGGACAAATCAACTGTGCAGTTGTGCACACGGACACACACACAACCCTACACACACCTCACCTAACCCAGGTACTCCCTCACAGGCCTTCCTGTCATACCCCCTAACAGACACACACAAGCTCAGATGTGCGTGCACACACACACACACACACATTACAGCCATGTTGAGAGTGATGGGGCCTCCGTTTCACAGGATAATGAATTTATATCCTCTGTCAGCATCACTGAAGGACAGTTACAATGGCTCTTCTATAACAAATAGCCTTGCACACACACACACACACACACACACACACACACACACACACACACACAGCGTCGCCCCCCGGCTCTTTGGGAGGTTTGCATGCAGAGACCTAATCCATTTCTCGCAACAGTTTCACTTTCATAAGCCTACTGGCCCCATTCCCTCTTCATGATGGAGGCATGCGCTCTCTCGGGGTGCGAGCCACCGGGTCTATTTGTGGAGGTGGGGGTGGGGGGGGGCAACCTTGGTTGTATCACTTGTGGGGCGGAGGGTGGGGGGGGGGTGACAACTGCTATTACCTGAACAAGGAGGACAACACGACCGCCATCAAGCCCAGGCCAGGTACGTGTTGTTGTGTGTGCTGAGCTGTGAGGAGGTGCGTGTGGAGGAGACATAGTAACGCTGGAGGGCCGCGGGGGGGGTGGGGGGGGGAACCATCTAATTGTGCTCAGGTTTTTAAAACGGGGGTTTTGAATTTCAAGTTTTATCTTTCACAAGGCAAAGCCTCTATCTGACCAAACTCATCCATCCATCCATCCATCCATGATCCATCCATCCATCCATCCATCCATCCATCCATTATCCATCCATGATCCATCCATGATCCATCCATGATCCATCCATCCATCCATGATCCATCCATCCATCCATCCATCCATCCATTATCCATCCATGATCCATCCATCCATCCATTATCCATCCATGATTCATCCATCCATCCATTATCCATCCATGATCCATCCATGATCCATCCATCCATCCATTATCCATCCATGATCCATCCATCCATCCATTATCCATCCATCCATCCATGATCCATCCATGATCCATCCATCCATCCATTATCCATCCATCCATCCATCCATTATCCATCCATGATCCATCCATCCATCCATCCATGATCCATCCATCCATCCATTATCCATCCATTATCCATCCATCCATTATCCATCCATCCATCCATTATCCATCCATTCATCCATCCATCCATCCATCCATTATCCATCCATTATCCATCCATCCATTATCCATCCATCCATCCATTATCCATCCATGATCCATCCATCCATCCATCCATCCATGATCCATCCATCCATCCATTATCCATCCATGATCCATCCATCCATCCATGATCCATCCATCCATCCATCCATTATCCATCCATGATCCATCCATCCATCCATGATCCATCCATCCATCCATTATCCACACTGCTCATCCTGCTCTCAGGGTCACGGGGATGCTGGAGCCTATCCCAGCAGTCACTGGGCGGCAGGCGGGGAGACACCCTGGACAGGCCGCCAGGCATATATATAGGCTCCAGCATCCCCGGACAGCAGGATAAGCAGTGTGGATAATGGATGGATGGATATATATATATATGTGTGTGTGTGTGTGTGTGTGTGTGTGTGTGTGTGTGTGTGTGTCTCCCCGCCTGCCGCCCAGTGACTGCTGGGATAGGCTCCAGCATCCCCGTGACCCTGAGAGCAGGATGAGCAGTGTGGATAATGGATGGATGGATGGATCATGGATGGATGGATGGATCATGGATGGATCATGGATGGATGGATGGATGGATGGATGGATCATGGATGGATAATGGATGGATATATGAAGTAGATACATATGTATGCATGCATGTATGTATGTAGGTATGTTTGTATGTGTATATGACGAAAATCAATTCCTCTTTTTGTATGTGTGTGTGCGTGCGTGCATGCATATATATATATGTGTGTGTGTGTGTGTGTGTGTGTGTGTGTGTGTGTGTGTGTGTGTGTGTGTGTCTCCCCGCCTGCCGCCCAGTGACTGCTGGGATAGGCTCCAGCATCCCCGTGACCCTGAGAGCAGGATGAGCAGTGTGGATAATGGATGGATGGATGGATCATGGATGGATGGATGGATCATGGATGGATCATGGATGGATGGATGGATGGATGGATGGATGGATGGATGGATGGATCATGGATGGATAATGGATGGATATATGAAGTAGATACATATGTATGCATGCATGTATGTATGTAGGTATGTTTGTATGTGTATATGACGAAAATCAATTCCTCTTTTTGTATGTGTGTGTGCGTGCGTGCGTGCATGCATATATATATATATATATGTGTGTGTGTGTGTGTGTGTGTGTGTGTGTGTGTGATGTGTCTGCAGTCATGGGGGGGGGGTGCGGTGTCGGCAGATTTATCACGGGAAATTGGGACATGGTTTACCCAGAAACACTGACATTTCATCCAGGGCTGATGTCTGTCATCGAAACACAACCATATCCTCCAGGCGTTTTGTCTAAGTGTGCATTTTACTCCGTAAAAGCAATAATCCACACCCAACATTTACAGAGAGCAATTTTTCACACCGTCTACTTTACACTTTAATTTCTTATCCCGCAACAGTCAGCCTCCATCAGCGGCCGTCCTGGTAACTGGCGGGGATTACAGCGGCCAGCGTGTCTCTGCTGCTGTGTTTCTGCGGCTCTGCGGCAGCGGCGGCGGCGGGGCGGGGCGGGGCGTCTCGTCCGGTCTGCACTCACGGTTAACAGTGGCAGGAAACGAGAGAAGTGAAGAGCGGCAGCAGGATGCACGAGGGGCTCGGCTGCGTCGGTTTCCCCCGCCTCCGGAACGTCGGCCACGTCCTCTGCCGTGCAGCCTGGGCCGGGACGTGCGGTTCTGGCTACCAAACCGAACCGATAAACCTCGGCTTGCAGTGTAGCCGCTGCAATTAGTGTGTAGCCGCCGCTCTCCACGGGCTCCTCGGTCTTGCGTTTGTCCGCTTCAGGGCTGTTTAGAAAAGAGACGGCGTGAAAAGCAAAACTAAAAAAAAGAAGGTTAAATCGTTCACACGCTGCTAAAGTTAATGAATTAAGTCCACTAATGGTTACCATGGACGCAGAGTTCGGTGGGGAATGCCCTCTGCGGTTCTTGTTTGTTTTGTTTTTTCACTCAAATTTCACTCGCTCAAAGTGAAATCGTTAATTAGGCTGCGCCTCTTTCGAGAGGCGCGCGGCTACTTTTAGACACACTTGTTTCATTTTAGCGTCGCGTGAAACGTCAAATTTGTCGAAGTGACGGATTCCCCCGCCAGAGGAGGACAAGAATGTTGGGGATTGGTGTTTTCGTGTGTTCACGGTCTGAAAAATAGACAGACGGGGCCTTTGGGTGGGGTAGCGGTGTATTTTGTTGCCTACCAAACATGGGCATCGCCGGTTCGAATCCTCGTGTTACCTACGGCTTGGTGGGGCGTCCCTACAGACACAATTGGCCATGTCTGTCGGTGGGAAGCCAGATGTGGGTATGTCTCCTGGTTGCTGCACTAGCGCCTCCTCTGGTTGGTCAGGGCGCCTGTTTGGGGGAGGGGGAACTGGGGGGAGTAGCATGATCCTCCCACACGCTACGTCCCCCTGGTGAAACTCCTCACTGTCAGGTGAGAAGAAGCGGCTGGTGACGCCTCGTGTATCCGAGGAGGCATGTGGTAGTCTGCAGCCCTCCCCGGATCGGCAGGGGGGGTGGAGCAGCGACCGGGACGGCTCGGAAGAGTGGGGTAATTGGCTGGATGCAGTTGGGGAGGAAAAGGGGGAAAAGAAGAAAAAAAGAAGACTAGATAGAAACAAACATACCAATGTCCAGGCCCAGACTCTCAAGTATTAACACCTGAGAGCCAAGGATGAAGGCATAAATCTCATATTTCAAAATCCAAAACACCGACCCTGTGAAATTTATAGAAGTCAACCATTCCCAGTGGTCAGCGCTGTTGCCCCGCAGCAAGAAGGTCCTGGGTTCGAACCCCAGGCCGTCCCGGGTCCTTTCTGTGTGGAGTTTGGGTGTTCTCCCCGTGTCTTCGTGGGTTTCCTCCGGGTGCTCCGGTTTCCTCCCACCATCAAAAAAGACATGCATGTTAGGGTTAATACTCCTGCCTGTGCCCCTGAGCAAGGCAATGGAAAGAAGAACTGGAGTTGGTGCCCAGGCCATGTACAATTGGGGAGAAAAGGGGGAAAAAAGTATAAAAATACAAGAGCGAAAATAGAGAGCACACGAGTTTAGTCGTTTGCTCTCGACACATGGAGGACATGGAGGCGCAAAACTAGGTAGTGAATGTGTTTGAACGGATGGTGGGGTGATTGGAAAAAGAACGCTCCATAATGGTATCCTTAAAGCTGCACCAGTGACGGGGTCAAAGTTCAATAAAACTTAATTCTTGGCAGTGGGGCCTTGATTGCAGTTGCAGTAGCGACAAGTCGCTCATCACCTGGAAGTATAAACCAAAAGCTGCTGCAAGCGGCCTGCCGATGTATAAATATCACCCGTGGCGATGGTCACAAATCGCCAAACTATAGATTGGTCTTTCCTCACTTGTTCTGATAGGTTTCATTTCTGGCCTGACTCCAGATGGGAGCACACGGCAACAGTTCTTTTGTCCTCCATCTTGACCACATGATACTCGCTGGAGAGGTGGAAGTGGCTCTCTAATAGCCGTGCTTAAAGCTGGTTGGTTAGGCAGGGCTGCAGTGGGAGCTGCCACCCAGGTGCCCTCCGGGGCCCCTGGGTGGCAGCTCGTCATCGTCGGTATGGGCAGAAGGAGCAGAGGGTGGCTGTCAGTCTTGCTCCCACTGTGTGGCTTTTCTGTGATGGGTGCCGCAGGTGCGGTGGGGGAACTGCATGTCCGGCTGTCCGCGGGCACCGGCGTGGCCCTGTCCACCCTGCGGGGGGTCTGGGTCTGGTGTATTTGGCTAAGTGGGTGTGCTCAGTGCATGTGGCCGAATGGGGTGTCTTCCCAATGGTGGCGCAGTTGGCCTCTCTCCTACGCCAGGCATTGATGGGTATGCCCCCCCCCCCCCCGCCGGCCTGCTTTCAGTAAGACCTGAAAAAGGAAAGGGACGCCCTGCACAGGAACTTACTAAGGCCATGTGATTACCTGCCATTTGAGACACAACCAGAGTTGCCAAAAAAAAGACAAAAGAAAACAGAAAGCGAGACATCAGCATGCACCTCAGACTAGGGAATCGGATGAGGACAGTGGGGATGTGTATGCACTTCATTATGAACCACTCAGACCCCTCATAGTGCAAGCAGAAAGACGTGGATCAGCAGTTGAGCCTGATCACAGTCACCCACCAGAGGAAGGGAGGATCGAAACTTCAGCTCCTGTTGCACCTCCAGCACAGCCTCCACGAGGAGATCAGCCAGAGGACTCCAACACGCCAGCTGAAAACTTGTCTGGTGTGGTGAGGAATTAAACCTACCTGCTGCAAACACGCCTGAGCACTCACCGCATGAAACCTCCCCCATCAAGTGCTGCCGCCGGGTCTGAGGACTCGCCTCACCAGCTGCCACCAAGAGAGACGTCCGCCACGACGCATGACCTATGATCAGCTTGGCATCCCCTCTTGTTACAGCTTCCAGCCACCACCACAGATGTTTCCTGCCTATCACACAATCACACGCCAGGACTCAACCATATTAACCCCTCCCCCCCCCCCCCCCATGTATGGACTCCAGCAAGCGTGAGCCTACGGACTTGCTATGACAGACTGTTGTCATGACATCATTCATGGACTGTTACTATGGTCATGACACTATTCATGGACTGTGACCTTTGACCTATGTTTGGGAAGGTGTTCGTTGGTGTCAAGTGTATAAGAGACTGGGAAAAACAGATGTGGTTAATGTCGGAACTGCCTTTGTTTTGACGGAGAGGGGTGTGACAAGTTGAAATGGTAAATGCACGTGCGATAAGTCAAGCTGCATTTTAAATTTAAAAACTGTTAAGTTAAAAACTTAGGACGATAAATTAACAGTGTAAACTACTAATAAGACACGTTAGCCCCTAGCTAACGGGTCTGACCCTTTAGCCGAGCGGTTAGCGATGTCGCCTTGTGGTGCAGTTCACCTCGTATCGAATCCCGCACCGGGCAAGAAAATAACCGGTTACAACAGGATCATACAAATATGATAAAACGGTTAATAAGAAGATAAAAACTCAGTAAGCTCGTTTTCTAAAAAGAGTTAAAAAAAACAAAGGCTTAAAAACAATAAAAATGCACTTTAATACAAGTGTTAAAAGAATGTAATTTGTTTAATATTATAGTTCCTTATTTTTTTAAGTTTACGATGTGAGAATCTGTGATCTACAGAGGGGTCCTTTTGATCTGGTCGTCTGAGATCGATTGCTTCTGTCTCCGCCCACTACGCAGGGGAGTTCGCGGTTCTTTCCTCATTCCAGTGAAAAGACTCTTTGACGAAACTCGCGTCTTATTACTTCCGTGGTTATTTCGCCCCCCTTCTCGGGTAGGCTGTGGATTATACACAGTTAGTGGGACTTTAAATGTTCAGAGATTGTTATTGGGACATTTTGAGTAAATTAGAATTATGTGGAGAGAGAGAGAGAGAGAGAGAGAGAGAGAGAGAGAGAGAGAGAGAGAGAGAGAGAGAGAGTGTGTGTGTGTGTGTGTGCAGACGCCATTTTGTGCCAGTACTGTGACCGCTCCAGGAGGGCTTCTCTGGACAAAGATAAAGCAGTGTCTCCCTCCATAGCCTCCTCTGCTCAGTCCAAAATTACTCAGGTAATTGTCACTTCTTTTTCAAACGTCTCATATTTGGTACAGGCCCTCGGTATACGAACTGCTGTGCTTTAGCAGTGTATACATTATTTTTTTTTTAAAAAGGGTACAGAAAGTCAAAAGTCAGAAATGGACACACGTTTTGCATATGTAATGAATCAGTCTTGATGAGATGCACATATTGCCTCCCTGTGATGGCCTGGCGGCCTGTCCAGGGTGTCTCCCCGCCTGCCGCCCAATGACTGCTGGGATAGGCTCCAGCATCCCTGCGACCCTGAGAGCAGGATAAGCAGTTTGGATAATGGATGGATGGACCGTGGCTATTATTGTGGCTTAAATACTGTACTGTCTACTTCTCTACTTACCTGTAGATATCTTATTTTGTAAATCGTATTGTATTGTGAAGAACCGATTCCAGTAAAAATACGTTTTGAGGAACCAAATTTCGTGATTATTTCACCCCCTTTTCAGGAGCGTAACATTTTGACAGTCCCAACGGGCCAGTGGTCTGTGCTTGCTGTCTGCAGCTCGGTTGGCAGTGGGGTTGCACCTGCCAACCCCCCAGGCACAGGCACAGGGTTGGCAGTGGGGTTGCACCTCGGGGTTGCGGGCTTGGCTTGTGCTTTTGGGGACTGGTTTGTGCACCTCGGAGGCATGCGGGGCTGTTGCTCTGCAGGCTCCTTGCCCGCCTGTGGGCTCAATGTTCCTCTGGGGTTGCGATGCTTTGGGCTCCGGCTGTTCTCTTGGTCTTGGGGTGTCTGCACAACTGCGGGGCCCATGAATGGCTGCAGAACCTGTCTGCTACTCGGAGGCAATATGATAAGTTGTGGATCTCGGACACCTGAGTTAATTGGGACTCATCCCGTGCAATCCAAAGACATGTAGGTCAGGTGAATCGGCCGTACTAAAATTGTCTCTAATTGTGAATGTGCATATGTCGGCCCTGTGATGGCCTGGCGGCCTGTCCAGGGTGTCTCCCCGCCTGCCACCCAATGACCGCTGGGATAGGCTCCAGCATCCCCGCGACCCTGAGTAAGGATACGCGGTTTGGATAATGGACGGATGGATGAACGGATAATCTTGTGCACCCACAGGTGGGACACTTCACATACAGCCTCAAACACTCCCTGGAAAAATCTGATTACATCCTCCTTCTTAGTCCTCTCCCCCCTTCCCCCCATTTTCCTTTTTATTCCTTTATCACTATAATTGCTGTCCTAAATTGATATTGATAAGATTAATTAATCATGTTTTGTCGAATCTATCAGCATCTGTTTCTCTGTATATGTCTTAACAGATGCATGTTGTCATTTTTTGTTTCCTTGTTTCACTTGAGGTGTTTGTCGCCGTCTTCGACAGGTGATGCTAATTGGTTGTTTAGCTGATCAAACATGCGGAAGAGGGGAACTGTTGGAGGCTATAAAAGTATAACAGAAACCCTGTGCTCTTGTCATCCCACAGATCAGTTCTTGATGATTAATAAAGATTGCCTTTGCAGGTGGAGGACCTGCAGCTTAACTCTGTCTAGGACACACTGGTATGCATAGTCCCTGTGTTGTATCTGCCGACAGCAAAAAAAATAGCTAATTGTTTTTGTTATTTTTGTTATTTTTTTGGATGTACTTTACTGATCCCCGTAGGGAAGTTACGCTCGGCATTTAACCCATCCTTGCTGCGTAGCTAGTAGTGGGCAGCCGCCGTGCAGCACCCAGGGACCAACTCCAGTTCGTCTCACCATGCCTTGGTCAAGGGCACAGGCAGGAGTATTAATAAGTTGTATCTGACAGTTTGTATGCAACTTAATTCCCTCCACTGAGCATCAGTTGCCCGATCACTAATCTATCATATAGATGCAAAAATTCCTTATGAATGATGTGACATCTAAGGCCATCAAGATGCACCTGGCTAGCGGAGATTACAATCAGTCCTGGCAATTTCAAAGACTACTATAGCACATCACCTATATCCTCCATCGATGTATGCGACCGATTGCAGACAATGTCATCACAGCCTTGTTAAGGGACGCAATCGCAACGAGGTTGCCAAAGATTCCCGCCATTCTCCAGTGAACTCTGAAATAAACGGTTTTCTCTCCGAGTTTTAGTCTACGGAATAAACAGTACGGTTATCTGATGAGTGTGTCGACTCGTGCTGACAGTCATGTAGTATGAAAGGAGATGATGAGATTTGTTAACACATACTTACTTACTTACTTACTTATCGGTTATCACCGATCTTCGTTCAAGTTGAACATTTTTCAACTGGAGCAAGCGGCAATTTCACATCACCCTGAGCACAGCCTTTGTCTAAGATAACTTGAGGGCATGTCAACAATCATTTGACAAAAAATGGCTACTAAATAAATGAGCTCTTTGTCAGTGTAGACAGGGGGTAACAGTGGTGCCCAGGGTTTATGTTCTCCGTTTGAGGTTTAGATGTTCAGCACAAGCTATAGATATTAATTTACACGGATTAATGCCGCTTTAATTTTACTCATCTTGTTTAGATCACCGTTGTGTAGATGCTGTTGTTGTGCCCAAAGCTGAGCTGTTGTCCAGCAGATCCAACAACTCCAGTCCCATCTGGGACCCCACCTTCATCCCACAGCCGTGATTTGGTGATCCGGGAAAAAGATAAAGGTAAAGTTAAACTATCCCTTAAGGGAAACTGTATTGTGCAGCAGCAAACTGGCTCAAAAAAGTACAACAAAAACAATATGACAACAATTCTACCTTACAAAATATTACAAAGTATATCTTGGGCAGAATACACTTCAAAATATTATCTGACTAATGAAAATAGGCGGTAATATAGTGGCTAACGTTGAAATAACTTGGAAAAAAAAACGGTCAACAGAGTGCTCTTGATGGATACTAATATTTTATACTGTTAACATTTCTGTCCACCTACATCTTTCTGTTTCGTGTGAAGTTCCATACATATCTGTGAGGGAATTATTCTACAGCACCGTTTCATTGTATGTAACAGTCAAATCTTTGACAATATCACTTTTACTCATTTCTAAATTGTCCTTTCCTGCTGTCCATTCTTTCTTTGCTTCAGGACTTGAACGTATTCAGTGAATGCATTCATTTCATTTCAGTTCGGTTTAGATGCAGTGTTTATGGTTTTACTTGTTTTCCTTAAACACCGTCTCTCGTTTTATTCCACTGTACCAAGCTGTTTCCTCTTGTGCCCGCATCCTCCACCAAATGCAGCGAATTCAGGGAGCAGCCGGGAATCTGCCGCAGCCGGGAATCGAACCTGGATAGCCCGCACCACGGGCGACTGCGCTAACCAGTCAACTAAAGGGTCTGACCCGTTAGCTAAGGTCTAGCGAGTCTAGTCATCCGTGGTCGTTACATCCTCCCACGCGCTATGTCCCCCTGGTGAAACTCCTCGCTGTCAGGTGAAAAGAAGCGGCTGGTGACTCCACGTGTATCGGAGGAGGCATGTGGTAGTCAGCGGCCCTCCCCGGATCGGCAGAGGGGTGGAGCAGTGACAGGAACGGCTCAGAAGAGTGGTGATTGGCTGGATACAATTGGGGAGAAAAAAAAAAGGGGGGGGGGGCAGCGACTTATAGTCCGAGAAATACGGTAGTTCAAGTTCAGATTTAGCCAGCCACATAAAACATGATGATATACGGTAAACGGAGGTGGTAATGTGATGTACATCATGTCTTAACAGGAGTCGAAGTGCCGTGCTAAACCTTCAGCGGCAGTCTTGGGTGGGAATTTACATGCTTGGTCAGACCTCGCATCCGACACAAACACACATAAACAAGCAGACACGTGTACTGCAAACCAAAATGTAGTCTGTAAGGAAAACCACTCAGAACAATGGGTAATTCAATCACAGGCCCGTGGATTGAAAAGCCTCCTTACATCTTGTATGGGGACAGTAGGCCCCCCTGTGCAACACTCTGTAATCCAATTGCAAATTGAACAAGCAACAGACACTCACATGAACACATCCTGATGAGTGTGCACACAAATATTTGTTGTACACACGTGCATGTGAAACCAGCTTTTGTCTTTTGCAGCTACACACACACACACACACACACATGCACAGTCAAAAGCACATTTGCTGGGCAAAGCTGTCCATTTTCGTCGTCTGTGGTTGAAAGGAAGGGGAGATAATCCCTTGAGAGCTCAAGAGCGGGGGAGAGAGAGAGAGAAGGAAGGGGTAGCGCAGAATGACAAAAATAATGCTTTTTTTGTGAATATGAGATGTTATGCAGCCTTGCTCGTGGCTGATGACAGTATTTGGTCTGTTGAGACACATAATCTTTGGATAGAGTGCATAGCAGGAGAGATTGATTTTGTGTGTGTGTGTGTGTGTGTGTGTTTGCTCTGATTTCAAAGAACATTGGGTCAGTGAGTCAGGCTGCAAATGTGTTTGGCTGAACCCCCCCAGGTTGGTCCCGGGGAGTCTTTCGCCCTCCTCCCTCCTCTTCCAAAACACACACAGCCCGGGCCATGTAGTATGATTACTCATCCTGTTAGGACGTACAGTACAGTACGGCAGGGCTGAACAGCGTATTTCAAGATCGACAGCGTTATGTAACGCCTGCTCTAATCACAGTAAAAAGGATGCAGTATGAGGCAAATTGAGACCGTCAGTCACGTTGGACTAAACCTCTTACTGTTTGATGAAAACACAAAACCTAGAATGTTCCGCTCTTCTGTGACTATTCCCGAAGGAAAATATCCTCACGCATCTCACGAATATTCTAGTTTGATTTACTGATTTCTGAACATTACCTTCCAAAATCACCCCAGTCATTGCTGGAGTCATAAATTATTTGTAAATGGAGCTTTGTGTGTGTGTGTGTGTGTGTGTGTGTGTGTGTGTGTGACTACTTTATTTCTTTCAAATTGCCGTATAGTATCATTCATCTCTGCAGTATGTACATGTTTATGTCCTCTGTGATGGGGGTACATAGCTGATCACACAGTAAAAAGTTACCAAATGGGCATCCGGGTAGATTAGCGGTCTATTCCGTTGCCTACCAACACGGGGATCGCCGGTTCGAATCCCCGTGTTACCTCCGGCTTGGTCGGGCGTCCCTACAGACACAATTGGCCGTGTCTGCGGGTGGGAAGCCGGATGTGGGTATGTGTCCTGGTCGCCGCACTAGCGCCTCGTCTGGTCAGTCGGGGCGCCTGTTCAGGGGGGAGGGGGAACTGGGGGGAATAGCGTGATCCTCCCACGCGCTACGTCCCCCTGGCGAAACTCCTCACTGTCAGGTGAAAAGAAGCGGCTGGTGACTCCACATGTATCGGAGGAGGCATGTGGTAGTCTGCAGCCCTCCCCGGATCGGCAGAGGGGGTGGAGCAATGACAGGAATGGCTCGGGTGAGTGGGGTAATTGGCCACATACAATTGGAGAGAAAAAGGGGCAAAAATTAAAAATGACCAAATGAAGATACCGTGAACAAGGCTATAGGACATATGTTTGAAAGTGACTTAGATTGTCCATTGTGAGTTAGCCCTGTGATGTATTGGTGCCCTGTGTGTGAAATCTGCCTACCATTCACCCAGCACCTCTTGGGATGGGCTGCAGACACAACACTGGGAAGACATGAAGTTAGCTTGTTAACCAAGGTTTGGGAGCAGGGCCACACCTCAACCACTCCTCTAAGTACGCGGGCGGCACGGTGGCCTAATGGTTAGCACCGCTGCCTCACAGCAAGAAGGTCCCGGGTTCGAACTCCAGGCCGTCCCAGGTCCTGTCTGTGTGGCGTTTACATGTTCTCCCTGTGTCTGTGTGGGTTTTCTCTGGGTGCTCCGGTTTCCTCCCACCATCAAAAAGACGTACATGTTATGGGTTAATACTCGTGTCTGTGCCCCTGAGCAAGGCAGTGGAGAGAAGAACTGGAGTTGGCCCGCAGGCGCTGCAGCTGCCCACTGCTCCTATACAGTAGGATGGGTTACATGCTCTCTAATCACCTGGCAAGCCCAATTAGTATTTTTTGGGGGGGACTTTTCCCCCTTTTCTCCCCAGTTGTACTTGGCCAATTACCCTATTTTCCGAGCCATCCCAGTCGCTGCTCCAACCCCCTCTGTTGATCCTGGGGGGGGGGGGGGCTGCAAACTACCACATGCCTCCTCCCATACATGTGGATTCACCAGCTGCTTCTTTTCACCTGACAGTGGGGAGTTTCTAGGAGGACGTAGCACGTGGGAGGATCACGCTATTCCCCCAGTCCCCGCCCCCCCGAACAGGTGCCCCAACCGACCAGGGGAGGCGCTAGTGGAGCAACCGGCACCCCCACCTGCAAAACACGGCCAATTGTTAACACGGGGATTCGAACCGCCGATCCCCGTGTTGGTAGGCAACGGAAAAGACCGCTACGCTACCCGGACGCCCCGGCAAGCCCAATTATACCTGGTCCACCCATCCAGCGCTGTTTGTGTCTGTTCTCTCGACCCCATCCCCCCACTCCCTTCCATCCTCCCACTCCCTTCCATCCTCCCACTCCCTTCCATCCTCCCACTCCCCTCCATCCTCCCACTCCCTTCCATCCTCCCACTCCCCTCCATCCTCCCACTCCCTTCCTCTCTTGCATTCACCCTTGTACCTCATCCCTCCCCTTACCCATCTCTCTTCACATCCATTCATCACCTCATCCCTCACCCTACCCATCCTTCTTCACATCCATTCATCACCTCATCCCTCACCCTACCCATCCTTCTTCACATCCTTCATCCCCTCTTCCCTCACCCTACCCATCCTTCTTACACATCCTTCATCCCCTCATCCCTCACCCTACCCATCCTTCTTACACATCCTTCATCCCCTCATCCCTCACCCTACCCATCCTTCTTACACATCCTTCATCCCCTCATCCCTCACCCTACCCATCCTTCTTACACATCCTTCATCCCCTCATCCCTCACCCTACCCATCCTTCTTACACATCCTTCATCCCCTCATCCCTCACCCTACCCATCCTTCTTGCACATCCTTCATCCCCTCATCCCTCACCCTACCCATCCTTCTTCACATCCATTCATCCCCTCTTCCCTCACCCTACCCATCCTTCTTACACATCCTTCATCACCTCATCCCTCACCCTACCCATCCTTCTTCACATCCTTCATCACCTCATCCCTCACCCTACCCATCCTTCTTCACATCCTTCATCCCCTCTTCCCTCACCCTACCCATCTCTCTTCACATCCATTCATCCCCTCATCCCTCACCCTACCCATCTCTCTTCACATCCATTCATCCCCTCTTCCCTCACCCTACCCATCCTTCTTACACATCCTTCATCCCCTCTTCCCTCACCCTACCCATCCTTCTTCACATCCTTCATCCCTTCTTCCTTCCTTTTCTTCTGTCCTCTTTTCGGGCACCATCTGGGGTCTGTAGTCAGCTTGGGAAAACCGTCACCTAAGACGGACCCCCCCCCCCCCGCCCTTCCTCTCCTTTTCCCCAGCCACCATATGTCAAGATGTGCCAGACCAGCCTAATCAGAGACCACCTCCACATCCATCCTCACCCTCACTTCCATCATCCATCCCCATCATCCACTACATCCTCTCCTCGTTCCGCCTTTAAACCTGCGTTGTTGTGGCGTGGTCCTTGCTGGTGAACAGAATGGAAGAGTAGGTTTCCGGTGTGTGGTACAGATTTGTGTTTGTGCGCCTGTGTGACTACGTCCCGTGTGCCTGCGTCGTTCCGTGGAGGTGGATTTGCATGTGTTGCTGGACTTCGTGTTGAAAGCACATCACAACTTCACGTCAGAGTCATCACATTTGATTCATTGCTCTCCTGCACCAGTCCTCTCTACGTCTTCACATTTGTTTTTCCCCCTTGTCCTTTCTCTCTCCCTCTCCATCTCTCTCTCTCTCTCTTCCATCTCTCCCTAGCATCTATCTCACGGCGGTCAGAGTCAACGTTTATCCACACGGCTCATCCATAACTGAGGCCGGTAAGGGTACAACACATCCACTGCCAAATTTTCCACAAAGGGCAATCAATAAAGTTTAACTTTCAGGGACAAACAGTGGCCCTCTCCCTCGTTCGCCCGTTTTCCTTCATTCTTTCCGTCAATTTGGCTCTCTTCCACCATCCCCGCCATCCCCGCCACGCTCACTGGTTGTCACATTATTTCACAATAAATGATTGTTGAGACGCTTTCAGACTACACTTCTCTCAGGTTCTCTCACTCCACTCTCCCCCGCCCACCCCCCTCTCCCTCCTCTCCCTCCTCTCCCCATCCGCTGCAGTTGCTGCTTTGCTCTCCTCCTCTCTCTCTCTCTCTCTCTCTCTCTCTCTCTCTCTCTCTCTCTCTCTCTCTCTCTCTCTCTCTCTCTCTCTCTCTCTCTCTCTCTCTCCTCCCTCTCTCCCCCCTCGCTCTCTTGCTCCCTCTGTCCCTCTGTCCCTCTGTCCCTCTCCCTCTCTCCGTCTCTCCCTCTCTCTCTCTCTCTCTGCCCTTTTTTTTCTTTGATTCTGTTCAAAACTGGGGTTTTGTTTCGTGATTGTTTTCTTTTCATCTTTTAGCCAATTCGCCGGCTGTATAATTTAACTTCCACAGATAAAAAAGTATTTCAGCCCGTTACCTGATCTCACCCCTGTCAAAAACCGTGCTTCGCTTCCCAATACATTTCAGCACAAACAAAGGAAGGATGACCTTGGTGGAGTTGAGCTGGCACCCGTGGATGTAGCACAGATTATCACCTATACGCTTGTTTTCTTACACACCGTTTTGTGAATGTTTATATATAACTGGCTTGGTAAGTTTGTTTGTTTTGGTTTTTTACTTTGGGCATTTTTTTTTGCTTTTTTAGCTGTGTGTTTGGGTGTGTGTGTGCGTGCATGTGACACACATGCACGACATACAAGCACACATGCAAAGGCAGTCTCACACACACACACACACACACACACACACCTTTACACATAACTATAATGTGTCTTCGGTGTTGAGCAGCCAGACTAGATAAAAGCTGAAACTTTTTTTTTTTTTTTTGGGGCTTTTTTCCCCTCTTTTTCTCCCCAATTGGACCTGGCCAATTACCCCACTCTTCCGAGCCGTCCCGGTCTCTGCTCCACCCCCTCTGCCGATCCGGGGAGGGCTGCAGACTACCACATGCCTCCTCCGATACATGTGGAGTCGCCAGCTGCTTCCTTTCACCTGACAGTGAGGAGTTTCACCAGGGGGGCGTAGCGTGTGGGAGGATCATACTGTTCCCCCCATTTCCCCCTCTCCCTGAACAGGCACCCAGACCGACCAGAGGAGGCGCTAGTGCAGCGACCAGGACACATACCCACATCCGGCTTCCCACCTGCAGACACAGCCAATTGTGTCTGTAGGGACGCCTGTCCAAGCCGGGGGTGATACGGGAATTCGAACCGGCGATCCCCGTGTTGGTAGGCAACGGAATAGACCGCCACGCTACCCGGACGCCTTAAAAGCTGAAACTTGATCCCATGTCTGAGCCACTTTCCTCAGACAAAGGGCTCTAGTGTTATTACAACCACTATCCTACCTGGCCCCTGAGCACTCCCACTAGGACAGGTGTGTGGGGGGGGGGGGCTGTCTGTCTGTCTGTCTGTCTGTCTGTCTGTCTGTCTGTCTGTCTGTCTGTCTGTCTGTCTGTCTGTCTGTATGTGATATAATATGATACCAAGCTGTGATATGGGGGACAGCTTTGCAGCAAGTACACTCAGACTCTACACGATAAAGGAAGTTGAGAGAGGGCAAGTATCTGCCCGAGACTGAGGGGGAGACAGAAGGATAGACTGTCCATTTACGAAAGGAAGTGTGCGAGTCATTTCAGCCAACCTCACCCATCCACCAACCCCTCCTCGGCTCTCCTACGGGGAACTGAATACCCTCGAGCACAGTGCCTCGCTTGTGCAAACAGATTTCCTTCCACATAGCTTGTTTGTTCAACCAAATCCAGCTTAAAGCAAGGATCAGATACCCAAATACCCTTGCCTGGTCCCCCGGTGTGGATGTAGAATGAGTGCAGGTGCACAGTCGATACCTTCATTTCACAAATGTACAGTGTAAGTCGGGCCTACCTGAAGTGAAAAAAGCCTCATCGGCCATTTTGGAATTGCTCTGTGTGTGGTAGTGTGTGTGTGTGCGTGTGCGTGTGTGTGTGTGTGTGTGTGTGTGTGTGTGTGCGTGTGTGTGTGTGAGAGAGAGAGACAGTTTGCTGGTGTCCCCGCGGAGCATGCAGTGGTAGACTAGCTGTGCCATGGGGGCCAGAGGTTGAACCATGGAGATGTCTGCACCATAATGAGGTGTCAAACTGGCCGAGCAAGGATTTCAAACCCCACACACACACACACACACACACACACGCACACACACACACTCCAGATTTCTCTGTTTCACATTTCTGATACCCACACACATGTCTTTCTTCAGGTACTACATGGAGTGTGTGTGTGTGTGTGTGGGGGGGGGGTGTCACACTCGGGTCTTACAGAGGTATGCCAACCCTGCCTATTGCAAGTCATCTTTGACACTCTGGCTCATCCATTATGGAGGTGTTGGCCCCCGTGAGAAGTTTAAAGTACAGAGCCGGGATAGCCCATTGAATCATTCAGAGGCCGGTCAGGACCAGGGACCCCAGCTCACTGAAGGACACGGAGATAATGGGCTAACTGGGACTTACTGGGTAGAGGTAGGGTGAACTGGAGTGTGCACCAGTATATTGCCGTGCTTTCTGTATCTGGGAATCGTGTACGATGTAGGATGCTGTGCATGTATTTCTGGCACGCTTGAACCCGGGTGGTATTTCGATTAATGGACTCTCAGGCAAGTTGAAGGGTTGTTGGACTACGGGCGTGCCGGACTCTGTGTGTGTGTGTGTGTGTGTGTGTGTGTGTGTGTGTCTGTGTGTGTGTGTGTTTTCATTCATCCTGGACCTAATGTCTTCATAACGAAACTAAAGTTCTGGACCACCTACCTTGTGGGGAGGACGTTTAGTGGCCCCATGAGAGAGAGGGTTATTTCTGGGCTTAAAAGAGAAAGGGAAAAACCAACACCTAGCCTATCAATAACTTGCTCGGCTTTTCATCTCGCGGCATTTTCTCCCCAATTGTACCCAGCCAATTAAGCCTCTCTCTGCCGATCCGGGGAGGGCTGCAGACTCCCACATGCCTCCCTCCTCCCATACATGTGGAGTCGCCAGCCGCTTCTTTTCACCTGACAGTGAGGAGTTTCGCCAGGGGGAGGTAGCGCGTGGGAGGATCACGCTGTTCCCCCCAGTTCCCCCTCCCCCCCCCCTGAACAGGCGCCCCGACCGACCAGAGGAGGCGCTAGTGCAGCGACCAGGACACATACCCACACACACATTGGTCGGGCGTCTGTAGGGACGCCCGACCAAGCCGGAGGTAACACGGGGTTTCGAACCGGCGATCCCCGTGTTGGTGGGCAACAGAATTGTACACCTTTTCCCTCTGCTATGTGTACATATATAAGGCGGGCCTCGGTCCTGGCTGTGCGAGACACCATCTCAAGATTTGGGAAAATGTTCCGCTCGGCAGTTTCTCAAGTTTGATACACAGTCGGATGATATCCACGAGCCCCCGCCGAGGAGGTGCAGCGGAGTTATTCCCCTCCCTTCGCGTCCCTGCATCAGGCTTCTTCTTTTTCTTTTTTTTGATGAGTTGTCCCCGGTGAGGTGCTGTGCAATCAAATGCATCACCGCGTATCGTGCCGTGAAATGTCCCAGGAGAAGAAAAGAGAAGAGGGAGGGGAGGGAGGGGGGGAGGGAGAGGCGGAGGAGGCCGCGTGCAGATCGATCAGGCCGCGGTGTCTGGAGAGGCCAGAGTGGCCAGCCATGAAATGGCTACCGTCCCCGGCGTAGCTGCCGCCATTACCCACAATTCTCTTTCTTGCCTTGGCCTGACGAGAATATGGCTATGTGCACACACAGATACACAAAGCGGGTGTGGTGTGTGTGTGTGTGTGTCTGTGTGTGTGTGTGTGTGGGGTTTTGTAATTCCCCGACTTGCCTTAGGGAAGGCAGTCGGCTCACTAGCGTTGCTCGTTTCTCGGTGTGCTTTTAAGTATTCCAAACTTGTCTCTCGTTTTGTTGGTTGACGGCGGAGAAAGCCCAATTTGTAAGCGCTGACTTGGCTGACACGGTGATAGAGTACCAGAAATAAGAGGCGATGGGAAGATTTGAGTCGCCGACTTTCTAAAACTTCCCATCAAACAGGCTTTGATGGGGAATCTGCACGCAGGGCCCGAGCGTGTCGCGCTACCGTCATGCCGTCATTTCTCCTTCTGCATGTTTTCACCAGCCTGGGTTTTTTTTCTTCTTCTTCTTTTTTTCCCCAACACGCCGGGGCTCGTCGCTGGTTTTGATCACGGCAGCGCTCAGCCTCACGTAACCACGCGCACATCCTGAGCGACTGGGACCGGGTCTTTACAAACCTTCATGCCAGAGGAAGTGCTTTCATCCCCTCATGAGGCCTTTCCTGTGATATACCGCCATGCACACATACACACACACACACACACATGCAGGGATGCGCACACACACACATATGCAGAGATGCACACACACACACACACACATATGCAGGGATGCACACACACACATATGCAGGGATGCACACACACACACACACACATATGCAGGGATGCACACACACACACACACATATGCAGGGATGCACACACACACATATGCAGGGATGCACACACACACACACACACACATATGCAGGGATGCACACACACACATATGCAGGGATGCACACACACACACACATATGCAGGGATGCACACACACACATATGCAGAGATGCACACACACACACACATATGCAGGATGCAAACACACACACACATATGCAGGGATGCACACACACACATATGCAGGGATGCACACACACACATATGCAGGGATGCACACACACACATATGCAGGGATGCACACACACACATATGCAGGGATGCACACACACACACACACATATGCAGGGATGCACACACACACACACACATATGCAGGGATGCACACACACACATATGCAGGGATGCACACACACACACACACACACATATGCAGGGATGCACACACACACATATGCAGGGATGCACACACACACACACATATGCAGGGATGCACACACACACATATGCAGAGATGCACACACACACACACATATGCAGGATGCAAACACACACACACATATGCAGAGATGCACACACACGCACACGTGCACTTTCTTTTTACTCTCTTGTGTTTAATCAAAAAATAGAAACGTCACACTGCGAGTAGAGTGGTGTAACACAGGTTGGGATGCCCTTGGCAGGAGGGTGAGGCCCCGTGGGTTGATAATCCTCCGCCGGCGCACACATTCCACATGAATAAGTCATTTCTCACCAGGACACAACCCTCAAGTTCAAGTCATTGAGATTTCGCTTGCGTGCCGCCGCACACCGCCAGCTGCCTTGTCGCAATTCCAGTGCGAATAATGTATAATGGTGGCAAAGCACTGCTGGAAAAGGGGAGCGGTGGGAGAGTGGGGGGGTGATGGGGGATTCTGTGGATATTTTCAATGCCGTCCAACCCCCCACCGCCCTCCCCCCAACCCCTGTTATGAGCCCGCTATCAATAACCTTCCCGCCGCGAAGGCACAGCACTAAACAACATTCGTCCTGATGGGAACATTTGTGCTCGCTTCTGTTCGCTGTTCTTTTTAAACGGTTCGCAGTTGTTTTGCAGCTCTCTCTCTCTCTCTCTCTCTCTCTCTCTCTCTCTCTCTCTCTCTCTCTCTCTCTCTCTCTCTCTCTCAGTCTCTCTCAGTCTCTCTCAGTCTCTCTCTCTCTCTCTGTCTCTCTCTCTCAGTCTCTCTCTCAGTCTCTCTCTCAGTCTCTCTCTCTCTCAGTCTCTCTCTCTCTCTCTGTCTCTCTCTCTCTCTCAGTCTCTCTCTCTCTCTCAGTCTCTCTCTCTCTCTCTCTCAGTCTCTCTCTCAGTCTCTCTCTCTGTCTCTCTCTCTCAGTCTCTCTCTCTCTCAGTCTCTCTCTCTCTCTCTCTCTCTCTCTCTCTCTCTCTCTCTCTCAGTCTCTCTCTCTCTCTCTCTCTCTCTCTCTCTCTCTCTCTCTCTCTCTCTCTCTCTCTCTCTCTGCCCTTTTTCTCTCCTGTATAAGGCAATTGTATTTATTTTCGCGCCGCTGTCGGTGTCTTTCAGGGACTGTGGGCTCATAGTTATTCATGTCATTATGCTGTGGAGATTACAACCCTGACGACTCACCGCCACACTTTTCATCAAACTAAATCCAGAGAAAGAGAGTTGGGACCACAGAGAAAAGGAGATAGAGGGGAGGCGGAGGGGTGGGGTGGAGCGGGGTGGGGGTGGTTGATCCAGCAAAATATTCTATCCATCAGCAGGAGCTCTCATACATATTGTAATTGTGTGGTTACAGAAAAAGGAAGGGTGTGTGTGTGTGTGTGTGTGTGTGTGTGTGTGTGTGTGTGTGTGTGTGTGTGTGTGTGTGTGTGTGTGTGTGTGTGTGTGTGTTCGGGGGGAGTTGAGCCTGAGTTGAGTTCTGTGATAGACTTTGAGAGAATGCTGTTTCGTCTTTTTTTTTTTTTTTAAGGAATGGAACAAGAATGCCAGTGACAAAAGGAGATGGGGGGAATGGGGGCATGTCTGAATAGCACATGGACATCATCCAAATTCCGACAGGGAAGATATATATATATATATATATATATATATATATATATATATATATATATATAAAATGAAGACATCTCATCTCTCTCTTTCTCCTCTCCCATATTTGATTCCCAGCACCGTCCCTTATCCATTTCTGCTGACTCACTGTTTTCGTGAGTCACAGTTTTTGCACCTCAAACTCCGCAATGAACTGTGTGACACCCTCCCCCCCCCCCCCCCCAAACACATCGCCCTCTTCCAAGACACGGACAGATGGCTGTCCCAGATTTAATGGGACGTGGTGTAATGCAGTGAACCATCTAAGATGGCGTCGCATATGGCTGCCTCGGCAAGTTGGTGCGTCGCTGTTGTGCGTGCTTTTTTTTTGTTTTGATGTTGTTTTTGGTGACGGTACACGGACAGTTTTCACAAAGAAATCCTCAACACCAGGGAATCTACTCCTCTGGATTTATTCCAAACTTTAATTGCTCCTGCCGTGGAGTTGTTAGACGTTGTGGTGAAAGGAATTGTGGCCTTCGGACGAGCGGTGAGACGCGGGAAAGGAAGCGCGCTGGAGTGCGTTGTCGGGAGAGAGGTTTACGCGCAGCACCGCTGGCGATATTTCTCTCCAGTGTGTGCTCACTGTGCAATAAATTGGACGAACAGCTGCTGATGCCGGAGAAAAACAGAGACTTCTTTCTATCCTCAGCTTTGTGCTTCACCGAGTCCTGGTTGAGTGGAATTATACCGGAGTCTGCGCTGCAGCTACCCAGCTTCCAACTTTCCGGGCCAACTGCGACACGGAATTTATGGGCGAGGCTAAGGGTGGAGGGATCCGTCTTTACATTAAGGATGGCTGGTGCAGGAACGTAACGGTGATTTTGCAGACATGTTCCCCTGAACTAGAATCATTTGTCATTGACTGCAAACCCTTCTACTTCCCCCGTGAGTTCGCATCATTCATTCTGGTTGGTGTTTAATAAGAATAAGAATAAGAATAATGCATTTTATTTATGGGCGCCTTTCAGAGCACTCAAGGACACCTTACAAAACACAGTTAAAAACACGCAGCACTGTATGAGTCGTACGTTAATAAATCAGATGGGTATAAAGTCATCATCTGTGCAAAACTTAATGTGAGTGTAACCATTAAAGTCAGGCTCAGACTGAATATGCCAGTTTGAAAAGGTGCGTTTTGAGATGGGATTTGAAGGTGGAAAGAGAGTCAATATTACAAACGGGGGCAGAACGACTGAACACTCTAGACCCCATGGTAGTCAAGTGGGCAGATGGTGTAGTGAATTGAATGGCAGAAGAGGATCTGAGATTACGGCAGGGTGTGTGGGTGTGAAGGAGTCCGGAAAGATACGAAGGTGCTAGGTTATCAAGGGCCTTAAAGGTGAGGAGCAGGATCTTGACGTCGATACGGTATTCAATAGGAGGCCAATGAAGTTGCTGAAGAACAGGAGGGGTATGATCTATGGAAGGGGTTCTAGTAATGATGTGGGCAGCTGAATTCTGGACCAGTTGAAGTTTATGAGGACACTTGAGAGGAAGACCGAAGAGGATAGAATTGCAGTAGTCAATACAGGATGTAATCAGGGTGTGAATGAGAATGCCGGTGCTGTTAGGTGTAAGCGACAGACGAAGACAATATTGTGTGGGTGGAAGTATGCAGACCGAGTAACATTGTTGATGTGAGCTTCAAAAGATGATGTGCTGTCCAAGATGACACCCAGACTCTTAACCTGAGAAGGAGGAGGAACTACAGAATTGTCTCTAATCAAAGAAAATGTTATCAATATTAAGTTTGAGGGAGTTGTATGAGAACAGGGATTTAATTTCTAGTAAGCAGTCTGAAAGGGAAGTAGGCTTGGTGGATACATAGAGCTGGGTGTCATTGCGTAGCAGCCAAATTTCCTGAAAATATGGCCAAGAGGTAAAACGTAAGTAATAAGTTGGAGGGGGTCGAAAACAGAGCCCTGGATAACTCTGATACCAACAGGAAAGGACTGTAATCTCAATTTTTTAAGTTGGAAAAACTGAGTGTAGCCAAAGAGAATCTCCCTAGGAGGATTTTATGTCAGTTGGTATCAAAGGCTGCACTCAGCTCAAGGACAAGTGTGGTTAAGAGCCCAGACTCACCTGCCTTCAACAGATCATAAGTGATTTTCATCAAGGCTGTCTCCGTCTCCGTACTGTGGAAGGAGCGAAAACCAGAGTGAAATTAACAGAAAGTTGAATCAGTTCATCTGGACACAGCGTTTATTGAGAGAGAAACATTTCCTCACTCAGATCTAAGTGACCTCTTCCGTCTCAACTGGCTGCAGGTATCCTCACCCTTATAAACAATACAGTGGCATAATGACCGAAAACAACGATCGGTTTCATATGCAAATTGCCGTGAGCATTAACTAGAGTTAAAATGACCATGTGTACAATTCACAGAGGATTTGGGAACGGTTGCAATCACAGCATTGTAACCAGGCGACCGCATCAAGTCTACCAGGGAGGATGTGAAAAATGACAGATTAGCCTTCTTAGACTGTGAAATTGCAATTGGTGATGGGGGACATTTGATTGTTAATGTTTACCGTAAACCAACACATACTGATCAGTACTTAAGGTTTGACTCTCAACATCCACGGGAGCACAAACCAGGGGTCATCAGGACGCTGTACCACCGAGCCGACAACGTACCTACCGGCACAGTGGCCTGGGAAGGGGCGAAGTCCGAGATTAAACAGGCCCCGGTAAAATGTGGTTATCCTAACTGGCCGTTTGTCAAAGCCAAACAGTGCACCCCACACCCAAACAGTGCACCGACTGATCGAAGAGAAGAGAAGGACAACAGCTGCCTAAGCGTGAGTCCGTACGTGGCGGGAGTGTCAGAACAGTCGAGACACGTATTTTCCAAACATTGCATCTCAGTTGCTTTCAAGCCCCAAAATGTTGTGCCAGAAATTGGTCCACCCCAAGGATCGGGTCCCCTGGCACAAACAGAGCAATATAGTGTACACTGTGAGGTGCCGGGATGGTCGCTGTGACTTGTACATCTGGAAAACCAAGCAGATGCTGGCCAAGAGGATGGCACAACACAGAAGCGGTAACGTGTCAGGCCAGGACTCTGTGGTCTACACCCAGCCGAGCCCAGACAGCTTTGTTTGGAAAAGGAGGAGGCATTTAAGAGTAAGAAAAAGGAACGGTTTAAAGTGGCAAAATACATGTTTGGCAGGGTGGTGAAGGAGGCCAAACGAAAGTATTCGGAGAGGATGGAACGGCACTTCTCAGCTAACGATTCTGCCTCGGTCTAGAAAGGACCGAAAAAAGATCACCATAAACAAACCCAAACCGTCCCCCACGCTGAATGACTCCAGGCTTGCTCATGAGCTGAATCAGTTCTGTTGTCATTTCAAAAGCCGTAGGCCGTGCTTAGACCTGGTATTAAACTGCCTCTTGTGTGACCCGATCACAAGGGAAAAGCTCTAAGTACAGGTGTGAATGCACACATGCGTCCCCAATACGTCTTGAGCTCCAATCACTCAGGCCACATTCGGAGGTGCCCTGGGACACATTTGTCCACATCACATTTGAAGTGTAAACGCATGTGTCCCAGGCCGCATTGAATGACTGCCTAGTCAACTGAGTCCTCTGCGTAAGCAATAGAAAGAATATCCAATAGAAAAGATATCCTGTGTGATTCTGCCAAGCGCAGCTGAACCGTCAGAAGGTGATGGACCAAATACAAACTGAAGTGCAGGTAGGCTATAAAGAAGCCGTTCAGCGAATAAAAACGCTGGCTGTCTATCTGACGCTTGTTTCACCAAAACCTCCTCTGGGTTTAATTTTTTTTTTTTTTTTACCTCGTCTGTAATTTCTGACACACATCAGACCCCCAACTGTGGAAGAGCCCCCGCCTGCTTGCACATTCAAGTTCCAGTTCAGGTTCCAGTTCATTTATCCACCACAGTGGAGGGCCCGACCCTCTCAAACCTGCTGGAATAATCACATAATCTGAGCCTGAACCGACATGATCGGGTTGAACCTGACAGGGTTCGGGTGGAGAAATACAGGCTCTAGTGTTCAGACATTTAACATTTTCCCACATAACAAGCTTTTTATTATTATTATTATTATTGAAAATTTACCCCCTTTTTCTCACCAACTGTATCTGGCCAATTACCCCACTCTTCTGAACTGTCCCGGTCGCTGCTCCGCCCCCTCTGCCGATCCGGCGAGGGCTGCAGACTACCACACGCCTCCTCCGATACATGTGGAGTCGCCAGCCGCTTCTTTTCACCTGACAGTGAGGAGTTTCGCCAGGGGGACGTAGCGCGTGGGAGAATCACACAATTCCCCCCAGTTCCCCCGCCCCCCTGAGCGGGCGCCCCAACCAACCAGAGAAGGCGCTAGTGCAACGACCAGGACACATACCCACATCCGGCTTCCCACCTGCAGACAAAGCCAGTTGTGTCTCTAGGGACACCCAGCCGGTAGGCAAAGGAATCGACCGCCACACTAGCCAGACGCCCTCACATAACGAGTTTTAATAATGAGTTTTAACCTTTACTGTGTACTTTGAGCACAGAAATGAAAGAAAGCAAACAACTGGAGCCTGACGCTCCTAATTCAACTCAAGGTAATTTTCCACATCGGATTATCTGACTCTACCTGGCGCCACATGCATTTGCTGTGTCCATGCCATTGTAATAATGTGAAACTATTTACCCACAATAGACTATTTCTTAATTGCGCTATAGTAGGTCAGGGTTCTGAAGGCTTTCCGACAGACCTATATCATCATCATCATCATCAGAAGAATGTTTATTATTGTTTGTTTATTCATTATATGGTGGTGTGGTGGTCTGTGGGATGGCCCGCTCTGGCCACCCGAAGGCACAGTCACTGGTATACTTTTATATATAAGGCAGTCCTTGGTCTACTGCCTTCCTACATTTGTGACTTAATTGCACTGAGAAGTACCGGCCCTTACTCCTTTCGTTCTCTTGACTATGTGTTGCTTTCTGTTCCATATGCCCACACTGAATTGGGTAAAAAGGCTTTTGTTCATTCTGCACCTTTAACCTGGAATATGTTGCAGAATGACTGGAAGCTTACAGAGTTAATCTCACTGAGCCGTTTCAAATCCAAATTGAGAGTACTTGAAGCTGATTTCACAACATGTACTTGTTTTTTATAATCTGCTTGTTATTTACTTTTTTCTAAAAAAAAATGTGTCTGTTTGTGTTTTCAAATGTGTAATTTTGCAACTGTGTGATTTGGTAACTGTGCTTTCTAATTGCTGCTGCCTATCTTGGCCAGGTCTCCCTTGAAAAAGAGGTTTGTAATCTCAACGGGATCCTCCTGGTTAAATAAAGGTTAAATAATAAATAAATAAACAAATACGTGAATAATTTCACCTCTTTTCGTGAATGAACTGAGCTTTTTAAATCTGACCGCCTTCAACCAAATTGAAGGGGTTCTTCTCTGCCGTCTATGAACATTGATCTTGCTGTACAATCAAGTAGAAGCTCCTGCCTGTCAGGTTACTGTTTGAAAGATGTCAACTTTTTTCACTCATTGTTTCACTACCGGTAAATCTAGATTTTACCCTACCAATTGTCCCCCGCAGCACACTACTTCAGATGTCCGGGTGGTGTGGCCGTCTGTTCCGTTGTCTACTAACACTGGGCTCGCCGGTTTGAATCCCCGTGTTACCTCTGGCTTGGTTGGATATCCCTACAGACATAATTGGCCGTGTCTGTGGGTGGGAAGCCTGATGTATGTGTCAGGACGCCTGGTTGCCCCCGTTGCTCAGAGGCCCCTGCTGCCGATCGACCCGGTCAGGGCTCTTTTCTGTCCTGGCCCCACAGTGGTGGAATGAACTCCCCACTGATGTCAGGACAGCGGAGTCGCTGCCATCGTTAGGCGCAAGTTGAAAACTCACCTCTTCAAGAACTACTACCCTGTTACTTGCTCTTAGCACTTATTGTATTCACTCATTTAAAAAAAAAATCTCTTTCTTGCGCTTTTACTTTAGCACTGGTTTTGCTCTTAGATGCTTGTTTAGATGCACTTATGACTTCTGATGACTAGTAGTTCTCCTGATTTCCTACGTTAAGTGCACTTATTGTAAGTCGCTTTGGATAAAAGCGTCGGCTAAATGACTGTAATTTAATGTCCTGGTCGCTGCATTAGCACCTCCTCTTGTCAGTCGGGGTGCCTTTTCAGGGGGGAGAGGGAACTGGGGGGAATAGCATGATCCTCCCATGCGCTACGTCCACGTTGCGAAACTCCTCACTGGCAGGTGAAAAGAAGCGGCTGGTGACTCCACATATCGGAGGAGGCATGTGGTAGTCTGCAGCCCTCCCCGGATTGGCAGAGTGGGTGGAGCAGCGACTTGGACGGCTTGGAAGAGTGGGATAATTGACCAAGTATAATTGGGGAGAAAAGTGAGGGAAAAATCCCCCCCCTCAAAAAAAAAAAAAAAAACATACTACTCCATGTGAGATCAGCCCTGATCAAGTGATATTGAAAATTCCTATCCTGATCAGAGGTGGAGGTAAAAGGTTGTAGCCAACTCAGTTTGGACAATTATCAAACCTAATTGCTATTCCTCGCCAACAGACAATAATCTCTGAACCTGAACCATATGCAATAGACTTGGCTTTGCTCAATGTAAGATCCCTGTCAGGCAAATATTGTTTGATAAATGACTTTATCACAAATCACTAAGTTGACGTCAAATTTCTAACTGAATCATGGTTGGATGAAAACAACAGGGCAGCAGCTCTCATTGAGTCAGTGCCCCCTAACTTCAACTTTCTGAATGTAATTAGCAGGAAGAAGAGGAGGTGGAGTAGCTGTTATGTTCAAAGATTTGTTCTCATGCAAACACTTCTCATTTGATACATACAACTCCTTTGAATATCTCGCTGTTATACTAAACAGCAGTGCTAAAACTCTTCTGTTAAATATAGCCCACCCAAATATCCAGCTACATTATATTTGATGACTTTGCAGAATTGCTTGAAATTATTGTAACTGACTTTGAACGTGTAATTATTGCTGGTGATTTTAATATTCGTTTTGATAACCCAAATGATGGGAATACTCAAGAGCTTTCCTTTGTCCTTGAAAACTTTGGACTCTCTTAGCATGTAAAATCCTCCTCACAACAAAGGCCAGATAGTGGACCTGGTTATCGCCAAAGGTCTTCATACCTCCAGTGTCATTGTCCTTGATGCTGCTTTATCAGATCATTTCCATGTTTTGTTTGATGTGAATGTCATAGTTGACACTCGCACTAGGTCTGAAACAGTCAAAAGACGATATATCAGTGAATACGGTAGCATAGCATTTTCTCAGCCAGTCTTCTTGATACCCTCCTCTCTGTCAACATCAGTTGATGATCTTCTGGACAATTGACCGATCCAAAGTCCCCCCGCCCCCCCCCCCTTAGTTACTGTTGCGAGGTTGGACAATCTTGACAAAAAGAAACTGAGCAACGCAGCTGACGCCGGTTCCGTTTAACCGGGTGCCGCAGTGTGTATTAGATAGCTTCTGGGCAGCATCAGGTAATATAGCTTCAAGATAACAGTGTGTGATGGAAGGATATGTTCACAATGTCAGCTTTTATGAACAAGACAAAACAACATGAACTGAGGCTAAGTCATTGCGGTCCCAATGAAAAAGGGGGAAGCCACACAGTCTTTGCGTAGAGACGGAGGACGACAAGGCTATCTCCTGACCCAGTATGAACCTCGCAGACCTCTTAGGTCAGATGGTTCTGGATTACTGGCTGTTCCCAGAATCAAAACTAAACATGCTGAAGCTACCTTTAGCTTCTGTGCTGCTCAGATGTGGAAGAAATTGCCGGAAGAGCCAAGTCTCTAGACAATGCTGACTACTTTCAAATCCAAATTAAAGACCTAGTACCTGCCAGTTTACCATTGCTTTTAATTATCTTTTTTAAATCAAATTTATTTGACTGTGTTATTGTTTTTAATCTCTGTGCTTTTGATTTATTTGTTTTATTGTTTTTATTGTTTTTACCCTGTGTGCTTTTGCTTGTTGGTTTTATTGTTTGTTTGGGGGGGGTTTTGCCTGTGTACTCTGTAAAGCACCCTGGGTTGCCTTTTGGTATGAAATGTGCCATGTAAATAAATTTGCCTTGCCTATTTACACAGCACTTTTAAAAAACCTATTGTGCTTCACAGTAAAGTAGAATAGAAATAAAAGAAGTGCAGTTATGGGATGATTTATTGCATTTCTTTAAGAGCACTTCAAATTCTGTATGACAACATAATTCGGGAGAATAATTGACTAATAATTTACAGATGTGTAATATTTCACACTAATTGACGGCACATTAAATTGAGGCTCGTGTAAGCAAGGATGTCTCATTTTGTTAAATGCCTGTTCCTTCGACTCCTCTCTCCTCGCGTTTCTGTATGTGTTTCTGGGTTTATTTATGTGATCATGCCACGTGCTATGGGGAGGGTTCAAGATGAAGGCAGACATGGTATTAGGTGATTAACACAGGCTTTATTTAATAATGTCTTTCATTTGTTCACGCGCACGGGCCTGTGTGCTGCTCTCCTGTGAGCCACACTCCATCTCTCTGCTTGCAGCCGATGCTAAACCACAACCCCATACCACAGTGATGTACGTGTTTATTTGCATAGAGCGGGGAAATGAGATCTGATCACAAGCGGTCACTCGAGACGCATGTGGAGACACATTCTAATGCCAGGTGTGAACTGACGTACTTAGAGCTGTCCACTTGTGATCACCCAACACCTATGTTAATGTAAGGTGTAAACAGCCTCAAAGGGATAGTTTGGACTGTATCTCCAAACCCCCCCACCCCCACCCATCAGCCCCTGTACTCCAGCTGCTCCATCCAACTATCCCCCCCAACCCCCACCCCTCCAAGGGCCCCATTGCCATTTCCATTATCCAAGTCCCAGCCTGAGCACCTTCCTCCCCCCAACCACACCTTCTCTCTTGATTCAGGAGAGGGATGTTAACAGGCTATTCAGGGGACAGAACCCCCACAAGGTAGCTGGACCTGATGCTGTCTCCCCCTTGACCCTTAAACACACTGCAGACCAGCTGTCCCAGTGTTCACAGACATTTTCAACATCTACCTGGATGACTGCAGGGTGACTGCCTACCGCAAACCCTCTACCATTATCGTTTCACCCCAAGAAGCCAAGGATCACAGGCTGAAATGACTACAGACCCGTCGCTCTGACCTCTGTAGCGATGAAGACTTTTGAACGCCTTGTGCTGTCCCACCTCAAGTCCATCACCACCCCCCTCCTGGATCCACTACAGTTCGCATACAGAGCCGACAGGTCCACAGACAACGGTGTCAACATGGCTCTTCACTCCATCCTCCTTCACCTGGACTGTCCTGGTACCTACACCTGTTTGTGGAATTCAGCTTTCCATTCAACACAATCAACCGTACTCTCCTCCAGGACAGACCCTCCGAGTTGCACTCCACCTGCAGGTGGATCACTGACTTCCTGGCCAACAGAAGTCAGCAAGTGAAAACAGGGAGTATGTCTCGCACCCTCGGATCATTAGCACCAGTGCCGTCAAAGGCTGTGTCCTGTACCTCGCTGCTCTTCTCACTCTACACCAATGGCTGCACCTCCAGACACCAATCTGTCAAGCTGCTCCTAGTCAGAAGTGGGGAGTACCTACTGACAGTCTGCCCAGGAGGGACAAACCACAAACTGGCAACAGGGTGTTGGGCCCCTAAGGCTCATTGATGCGTGAGGGCAACAAAGGCTATCCCATCTGGTCCAGATCAACAAAATGGCTGCCGTGGCACATATCACAGAACATTTTGATGGTTACGAGAGGAATGTATCACAATACACAGTGCATCGCACCCTGCTGTGTATGGGGCTGCATAGCCGCACACCGCTCAGAGTGCCCACGATGGCCCCTGTCCAGCGTTGAAAACGCCTACAATGGGCATGCGAGCATCGGAACTGGACCTTGGAGCAGTGGAAGAAGGTCACCTGGTCCAATGAGTCCCGTTTCTTTTAGATCATGTCGATGGCCATGTGTGCCGTGCGCCGTTTACCTGGAGAAAGCGATGGCACCAGGATGCACTGTGGTAAGATGACAAGCTGATGGAGGTAGCGTGATGCTCTGGGCAAAGTTCTGCTGGGAAACCCTAGGGCTGGCCATTTGTGTGGGCATCAATTTGACACGTGCCACCTACCTAAACATCGTTGCAGACCAGGTACACCCCTTCATGGTAATGGCATTCCCTGATGCCAGTGTCTTCTTTCAGCAGGATAATGCGCCATGCCACACTGCACACTTGTTCAGAAATGGATTGAGGAACATGATCAAGTGTGCAAGGTGTCGCCCTGGCCTCCAAATTCTCCAGATCGCAATCCGATTGAGCATCTGTGGGATGTGCTGGGCCGACAAGTCCAATCCACAGCAGCTCCGCGTTACAACTTGCAGGACTTGAAGGGTCTGCTGCTAATGTTTTGGTGCCAGATATCACAGGACACCTTCAGAGGTCTTGTGGTGTCCATGCCTCAGCAGTTCGGTGCTGTTTTGGCGGCACACAGAGGGCCAACATCAGGCAGGTGGTCATAATGTTTTGGCTAAACAGTGCATATGCACACACACATATACACAAATGTATATGTATATGGTAATAAGAGTATTAAGAGTCTCTTATTCTGACATACTGACTCTGATTCTGAAAGGACGTCCAGACTGAAAGCGCTCCTGCTCTTCCCCGTTGATCTCAGATCCTGATGGGGCTTTAAGCAGCCGACAGCCCCCAGGCAAGAGCGATTCCTTGAGTGAATAACCAATCATGGAGATTCTCCTCTCGCCTCCAGGGTTGATTTGACACCAGTCTGCCACATAATTGGCGCATTCGAAGCCCAAGGCCTGGTGAGTTAGAGAAGAGAGACTCAACTTTAACTTTTTAAAAGCTGTCTATATTCACTTGTTGCTTGGTGGAGGTGTCATTTTGAATTGCTCTCTCCGCTTGGCAAGTGCTGTCAAGTTCAAGAGGTCATCTGGATTTCATTTTTTTTTGCAAAATAGTATCCTCAGCAAGATTCAGTAAAGTGCTTTAGCTTCTGCACTATTGCGGCAGTTGCTTTTCAACAACAACACAAAACTTGTGAATTCGAGATTTACTGAGTAGAATCTGCAGGAGTTTGCATGACACGGTGAATAAGCACAAGGCTGTTTGACATCTTTTTTGAGGTTTGTGTTCAACCTGACATATAGCATATATTCACAAAAGACAGTGGCAGCCAGTGTGTGCCACGGTTAACGATTCAAAAGACGATCAAAATATTGCCAATGAGGGCGTCCAGGCAGTGTAGCGGTCTATTCCGTTGCCCACCAACACGGGGATCGCTGGTTAGAATCCCTGTGTTACCTCCGGCTTGGTGGGGCATCCCTACAGACACAATTGGCCGTGTCCGCGGGTGGGTATGTGTCCTGGTCGCTGCACAAGCGCCTCTTCTGGCCAGTCGGGGCTGCTGTTCAGGGGAGAGGGAGAACTGGGGGGGAGTGGCTTGATCCTCCCACGCGCTACGTCCCCCTGGTGAAACTCCTCTCTGTCAGGTGAGAAGAAGCAGCTGGCAACTCCCCGTGTATCGGAGGGGGCACGTGGTAGTCTGCAGCCCTCCCCGGATCGGCACAGGGGGTGGAGCAGCGACTGGGACGGCTCGGAAGAGAGGGGTAATTGGACCGGTACAACTGGGGAGAAAAAGTCCAAAAAAATAAGTAAAATGAAATCGAAAATGGCTGAAATAGCAGAGAGCGGGAAGTGAAGGACGCAGATGAATGTTGGTGTGGGGGCGGGGCGGGTGGGGGTCTCTGATGACATTGTGCGCTAAAATGGACTTCATATTGCTCAAGAAACCTCTCACGCAAAATTGGCTGAGTTTCTCATCTCCAGCTTGCGCTCGGATTTGATGCGGTTTGATCGTGTTTTCACCCACGGTCAAGCGCTGGCGTTCCTAAATCACTCTCCGATATCACAACACCGACCCTCCAATAACTCCAATGGACGCACACCTCCCGACTTCCCGTCATGTCACGGGAGTCAATTAATCTCACTCTTTTCCAGTCAATTAATCTCGCCACAAAATGTCCCGCGTCCCGCGCGACGGCGATCTCTCATCTCATAATAACAACAGGAGGCGTCAATTTATAGCGTTTTAACCGAGTCGGAGTCTGTGGCGTTGAATATTACATGAGAGAGACGGCGCGTGCGTCTTCGAGGACGTCCCGCGCACGGTCTCGGCACCGCGAGGAAGTCATGCGTGGCGCTTTTCGCAGCGCGCGCGCTCATTAATTCAGATACCCGCGCGAGCGTCTCGGAGCACTTGAAGCGCCGTGATTTAAGACGCGGCGTTCTTTGGCTTGTCCCTCTCACGCACAGCTTTGGATTTATAAGCGCGCAGTCAAGGACACGCGTACAGACGACATTACTCCTCACACACACACACACACACACACACACACACACACACACACACACACACACACACACACTCGCGTACATATTCACACAAACGCTAATAAACATGCAAAAGCAGTGTATGTTTGTATGCAGGGGTATGCTCACAGACGCACACACACACTAAGTCCTGCACGCACACCCACACAGAGGGGAGGGGTGGGGTGGGGTGGGGTGGGGGGGTAACTAGAGAGCTTTGTGGTGTTTACTCTCCCTGCCATGAATCTGGGGTTACATTTTTCTTAATTATCTTTAATATTCATGGCTGTGGGCTTGCAGAAAGCTCCATGTCTGTGTGGAGTGTCTGCACCCTGTGCACTGCATGACAATTACTGTTTTACATAACTGGTAGACACACGCACACACACACACACACACACACACACACACACACACACACACACACACACACACAAACATGCACACACACACACATATAAACTCATACACACGTACGCACACACACACACACACACACACAAGCAAAAACGTGCACCAGCATAGTCACAAACTGCCCGCTGACACACACAAACCCCTCCCCGAGGCGGAAATACACATCGGCATGTACGTACACTAACAAAAAACAAACACAAAGACACACACAAGCTAGTGATGATTCCACATGATCACTGTCCTGTCCTGTTTTGCCGAGCCGCTTCAGTTACACTTCTGTTGTCTTGCTCCTAAGAAGTCTGTACTTCCCAGCGTGCATCTTTTTTTGTGCGCTAACACGTGCATGTGACTGTCTGTGTGTCACACTGTGCACATGCAAGTGTGTGTGAGTGTGTGCATGTGTGTGTATGTGTGTATGTGCATGTGTTTGCACACGTGCCTTGGTCTTTTTTTTGCAGTTACATCTTCCCCTGTTAGTGAAATGATATACAATGACCCGGCATTACCATATATAGTATATATATATATGTGTGTGTGTGTGTGTGTGTCTTTCTCTTAACCACCTTTACTGCGCCCGGTTCCCCGTCCTGCCTCGCTGTCCTTGTCGGTTACCGTGGAAATGGCTCAGGTGATGAGCTGGTCGATGCTGTGAACACAAACAGCCCACAGCGAACACCAATAAACACATATGGAAGTGTGAGTGAGACAGCCGGTGTCACCCTTGCCCCCGGTGAGCCATCGGCTTATTGATATGAGTGTGTGTCTGCATGCACGTGAGTGAGTGTTTGCGTAGTGTACACGTATTTGTGTGTCTTTGTGTGTCTGTTGTGGCGAGATGCTGGCATGCGTTCTCTGTGTGATTATCGTCAAGTCTCGCTTTGCTCCCCTTCTAAGAGGATCCCGATCAGCTAGATGAAGAGGCAGAGCCTGGGCCTAATGGCCCGTAACCTGCTGAGGAAGAGGAGAGAAAGTGTGTGCGTGTGCACACGTGTGTGTGTGTGTGTGTGTGTGTGTGTGTGTGTGTGTGTGTGTGTGTGTGTGAGAGAGAGAGAGAGAGAGAGAGAGAGAGAGAGAGAGAGAGAGAGAGAGAGAGAGAGAGAGAGAGAGAGAGAGAGAGAGAGAGAGAGAGAGAGAGAGAGAGAGAGAGAGAGAGAGAGAGAGAGAGAGAGAGAGAGAGCAAGGAATGGAGTTAAAACAGAGAATCGGAGAACAAGCAAGTGATGAGCAGAAGCTTTGGAGAGGGAGGCGCAGACATGATGGAGGAGAGAGGAGCCGAGCGGGGGAAAGAACGAGCAGAAAGGAGGTCTGCTGGTCCGTTCCCTTGGTGATTTGACTCGTCTAGATTGGCAGAATATGTCACCGTCTCAGTAATGATTAGTCTCACTATAAAGGGGGAGGAATTTGCTTGTGTGTGTGTGTGTGTGTGTGTGTGTGTGTGTGTGTGTGTGTGTGTGTGTGTGTGCACGCACCTTTGCGTCTGTGCAGTCTGCATTCATCTCACTATGCGGTGGAATATCAATTTGTGTGGTTTTGAGTGTTATACGGCAGGAAATACATTTGATATCTCACACACACACACACACACACACACACACACACACACACACACGCACACACACACACAGACCCCACACGGCAGCGCCTACGCTCACATGTGCAGCGCGTGCATGGTGTCTTATGAGGCCCCTGCTGGGAGACCGCTGTACCTTCAAGCAGGAGATTTGCAGTCAAATGCTCCATTTCTATTTTGGTTCCCCCCAATAAGTTTCTGAAAATTGGATCCGGGGGTAAAGAATTGGATGATATGAGCACCACAGCTGAAGCAATCCACGGGCCCGGTAACCATATTTACAGGAAACTGACGGATCTAATGTTCTCCGAGTGTAGACAGTCTCTTAGGCACGTCAAAGAGGTAGGGGTTTAATAAGGTTTGGACCACGGGATGATTACCTACGGTTGACTGAGTTCACCGAATTTTACAGAAGTGCCGCGGCGCTCGGCTCAAGAGAGCAGCGCTAATGTTTTGTGTGTGTCTGCGCGTGCATGTGTGTATGTGTGTGTGTGTGTATCTTCTACTAGATCGCCACCTTGCCGTGCTGGAGAAGCTTGCATGTACTAGTGCAGTGATTCCCAACCCAGTCCTCAAGGAACCCCAATCCTGCAGATTTTCTTTGCAACCCTGAATAGGTACCTGTTTGTAGTTTTTCAACCAATCAGCAATGAATTATGTCAGATGTTGCACACCTTGCATAATTAAGTGCTGTGTGAGATGATTGGTTGAGTAAGTACAAGCAGAGCTACCTATGCAGGGTTATAATGAAAATCTGCGGGATAGGGGTTCCTTGAGGACTGGGTTGGGAAACGCTGTACTAGTGACCCTAAGAGCTATGCTGTCTGGAGCTTGGCTCCTGGTAGGGTCACCCAAGGTGGACAGGTCAAGGGGGAGGTTCCAGATGAAGCGCGATCAAACAAAGACCTCAGCGGCGGAGCTGGTGGAAGACGTCTCCAGGTCACAACAGCAGTGAAGGTGGATTAAGGTTGCAACAGAGGGGGGTCCCCAATCATTTTGGTTCTCCGTGCCATTGGACTCTGGCCACCCCCTGCCAAGGACCGTGTGGTGGCTGCAAGCACATTAGCCACTCCACATAAAAAGCTGTCATGCGCAGGCGTCCTCCCATGTTGTGGCTCCAGGATTGGTCTCTACACCCACCTGAAGACCCAGAGGGGCACAGAGGGACACAGGGAGGACAGGCATACTCGACCATGAGTGACCGCCGATGACGATGATATATATATAGTATATTGTGGGAGTGCAGGAATGAGGAGACGGAGAGATCGATTCGAGTGAATTCCGTGTATTCACCACACAAAACGACACCGATACAGCACAATCTCTCGTGGCAACCAGCTAACCGCTAGGCTGCTGCAGACATCTCTCCCCCCAGAAACTCTAAGCAGTCCTTACGTCAGCCCTCTGAATGTCTGCCTTAAAGGAGCAGCAGCCCCTGCTGAATCTACCCTCATTTGTGTATCACCACTATATATATATATATATATATATATATATATATATATATATATATATATATACACTCACTGGCCACTTTATTAGGTACACCTTGCTAGTACCGGGTTGGACCCCCTTTTGCCTTCAGAACTGCCTTAATCCTTCGTGGTATAGATTCAACAAGGTACTGGAAACATTCCTCAGAGAGTTTGGTCCATATTGACATGATAGCATCACGCAGTTGCTGCAGATTTGTCGGCTGCACATCCATGATGTGAATCTCCCGGTCCACCACATCCCAAAGGTGCTCCATTGGATTGAGATCTGGTGACTGTGGAGGCCAGTTGAGTACAGTGAACTCATTGTCATGTTCAAGAAACCAGTCTGAGATGATTCGAGCTTTATGACATGGCGCGTTATCCTGCTGGAAGTAGCCATCAGAAGATGGGAACACTGTGGTCATAAAGGGATGGACATGATCAGCAACAATACTCAAGTAGGCTGTGGCGTTGACACGATGCTCAATTGGTACTAAGGGGCCCAAAGTGTGCCAAGAAAATATCCCCCACACCATTACACCACCACCACCAGCCTGAACCGTTGATACAAGGCAGGATGGATCCATGCTTTCATGTTGTTGACGCCAAATTCTGACCCTACCATCCGAATGTCGCAGCAGAAATCGAGACTCATCAGACCAGGCAACATTTTTCCAATCTTCTATTGTCCAATTTTAGTGAGCCTGTGCAAATTGTAGCCTCAGTTTCCTGTTCTTAGCTGACAGGAGTGGCACCCGGTGTGGTCTTCTGCTGCTGTAGCCCATCTGCCTCAAGGTTCGACGTGTTGTGCGTTCAGAGATGCTCTTCTGCATACCTCAGTTGTAATGAGTGGTTATTTGAGTTACCGTTGCCTTTCTGTCAGCTCGAACCAGTCTGGCCATTCTCCTCTGACCTCTGGCATCAACAAGGCATTTTCGCCCACAGAACTGCCGCTCACTGGATATTTTCTCTTTTTCGGACCATTCTCTGTAAACCCTAGACATGGTTGTGCGTGAAAATCCCAGTAGATCAGCAGTTTGTGAAATACTCAGACCAGCCCGTCTGGCACCAACAACCATGCCACGTTTAAAGTCACTTAAATCACCTTTCTTCCCCATTCTGATGCTCGGTTTGAACTGCAGCAGATCGTCTTGACCATGTCTACATGCCTAAATGCATTGAGTTGCTGCCATGTGATTGGCTGATTAGAAATTTGCGTTAACGAGCAGTTGGACAGGTGTGCCTAATAAAGTGGCCGGTGAGTATATATATATATATATATGATTGGAAGATACATCCTAGGATGTACTGGGACACATCATCAACGATGTTTCCTGAGGTCCTCGGGTGTTTCGGATCTTTCAACATCATACACCCTGAGCAAGGGTGGCCAATCATTGGCCCACAGATCAATCCTTTTGAACAGAGCCCTCCTTCTGATCCAAAGCCATCTGGAGGCCCTCTCTGTAGCCTTCGTGGTAGCCTTGATAGCTTTCCTTTTAGCTGCCCCAGTGATGCCAAGTAGAGTGTGGACCTCGCACAGTGAGCACTTCAATGGGCCCACAACGCGCCTTCCAGCCTCTCCTCCGGCACTGAGCCACCAGCTCCTGGTACTTGGACCTCTTCCGCTCACTTGCCTCTTCCATCCGGTCCTCCCAGGGAACCGTCAGCTCTATAAGGAGCACCTGCTTTGAAGAGGCTGATGATAGCACCATGTCTGGCTTCAACAAAGTTCTCATAACGTGGTCTGGGAACCTGAGCTGCCCCTCCAGGTCGACTCGCAGCTCCCAGTCTGACGTAGAGATGAGGAGCCCGGCTGCTGATCTGGTCTGTGACAGGCCACTCACCAGCCCTGACAAAGGTAATGTTCTTCTGTCCACAGGCTTGCTTGTTGTTGGCCACAGGTTTGGAGATGGCCTTTGCACCTGTCTTCAGCACCTGGACATGTCGCCAGTGGTAATGGCCCTTCCCCAGGGCTGATGGGCAGCTGCTGAGGATGTGCTCGAGTGAACCTTTTCCAGGGCACAGAGGACATGATAGAGAATCAATCTTGCCCCAGAGATGGAGATTTGCTGGGCTAGGTAGACCATCATACACAGCTTGTATCATGAAAATTTGCGTTTTAGGTGCGGTCCATGGGCTTTAATCGTGTATATATGTTTTTATAAGAATTCCGACGAGGATGGGATTCGAACCCACGCGTGCAGAGCACAATGGATTAGCAGTCCACCGCCTTAACCACTCAGCCACCTCGTCACCGCATATGTACCTACACATCTATACATATATATTTAATCACATTGGCAGCCGATTAGTACATGACACACAAAACAAGCTTGTACTGAAATGTATGAAAAGTTTTTTTCCCACATCTATCTTAATATATGAAGGGGTGGCGCAGTGGTTAGCGCGGTCGCCTCACAGCAAGATGGTCATGGGTTCGAGCCCCGGGGTAGTCCAACCTTGGGGGTCATCCCGGGTCATCCTCTGTGTGGAGTTTGCATGTTCTCCCCGTGTCTGCGTGGGTTTCCTCCGGGGGCTCCGGTTTCCTCCCACAGTCCAAAGACATGTAGGTCAGGTGAATCAGCCATACTAAAATTGTCCCTAGGTGTGAATGTGTGTGTCTGTGTGGGGGAGGGGGGGCTGTAATGGACTGGCGGCCTGTCCAGTGAGTCTCCCCACCTTCTGAGAGTGACTGCATGGGATAGGCTCCAGCGACCCTGAGAGCATGATAAGGTTAAGTGGTTTGGAGAATGGATGGATGGATGGATATATATATATATATATATATATATATATATATATATATATATATATATATATATATATATATATATATATATACTATATGCAAATGTTCCTCAGGTGAGAAACCCTCTAGACAAGTGGTTCTCAACCTTTTCGGGGTCCTGGACCCCCTGCATATTTTTTATCTACCCTGAGGACCCCTCCACCTGATCTTGGGGGAGGGGGGTTGCAATTTGATAGAAACAGTAGAAACTGCATTTTAAATTGCATTATAGCATTTATTCACTCTTTGGGGCAAAAATAAGAGCTTTCAGTTGTAACTTAGATATAGTTAACAAAACAGAATTCTTATGCAGTAACTTTCAGATATATGTAACAAAACAGAATATGTATTCAGTAACTTTCAGATATATGTAACAAAACAGAATATGTATTCAGTAACTTTCAGATATATGTAACAACAGAATTTTTATGCAGTTACTTTTTTTTTAATTTATTTCTTTCTGATTTTTCCCTTTTTTCTCCCAATTTAGTGGCCAATTTTAATTCAAACACCCACCCTCGTACTGCATGCGTTCGCCAACTGCATCTCTCCGGCCGGCAGTCTCGAAGGAAAGCGCCTCCCCACTTTCGTGACAAGGCGAATCCAAGCCGAACCACTGTTTTTCCGATACACACAGCGACGCATTCACATGACGAACACAAGCCGACTCCGCCCCCCTCCCGAAGACAGCGTTGCCAATGATTGCTGCTTCATCGAGTCCGGCCATAGTCGGATCTGACGAGACCGGGGCGCGAACCCCAGTCCCCAGTGGACAACTGCATCGACACCAAGCCGATGCTTAGACCGCTACGCCACCGCGGACTAGCTTATGCAGTAACTTTTAACAATGCAAACGGGAGCGAGATCCCTTATTAAAATACAATAAATTACACTTGTGAAACAGATGTAATTAGAGAAAAAAGTCCTGTTACCCTTTATAGTTTAGGTAGATAAAGGTCTCAGTCACATTTGAATAAAATAATCCTATTTCTATAAATGTCATAGGATCTTTTTTTAAAGATATTTTATTTTCACGGACCCCTTGCAATTACACCACGGACCACTAGGGGTCCGCGGACCCCCGGTTGAGAAACGCTGCTCTAGACCAGTATGCCAAAACCACACCCTGCCTGCAACCGATACCAGTTTGATGGCTTCCGTTCGACATCTCTGCCCCTCTCTCAGACAACTTTCATCCATCCAGCCAAGAAGAAGCACCTCTGTCCCCGGCGGACGAGAACGAGCAGCACCAAAGGCGAGGCAGCGGAACAACATGAAGGACCGAGAGGAACGAAACGGAGCTCGCTGGCTATGCGCTCGCGCGTTCAGTCGCCCCGCCTCTGGGTTTCCTCTCAAAGCGTAGAAGAAGTTAAACCGGCCTCCGCGTGGCGTTCTTTAATCACTGCCATCTTTGATCAAGAGTGGAGGGACAAATACGAAAACTATCTCGAAGTATCTTTATCATAACTTTACTTAAAATAGATGGGGGGGGGGTTCAAAAATAGTAAGTTTGATCTACATCAACGGGGGGGGGGGAGTATTGTGATCCGTGTCATCTGACGGGTTTTGATGCTGGATTGTTTTCATGTGTATATATATATATATATATATATATATATATATATATATATATATATATATATGAAATACACACGCGTTGATGGGGCGACTGTCGTGTGCGGCGCCCGGCGTTTGAGATGCAAATCGATTGTTCAAATGAAGCGCGCCCTTTCATATTTAGCGCGCGCATTATCTAATCCCCGTGCCGTTTCAGACGGTTGGGCATATCTAAGCGAAATCAAATAATCTTTTTAAGCTCCCCCCGCTATGCCGGGCGTCGGCCATGTTATTGAATGAGAGGAAGCCGCGTGGACTACGAATGCGCGGGCAATCGCAGGATGGAGTTTTTAAGTGTCCTTTCACACCTTAATCAAATTGATAAGGCGGGCTGCGCGCAAGGGCAATTTAGCCGTCCTCTACCAAGCAAATCTGTTTTCTGGCCCCGCTCCCCCCTTCCCCTTCCCCTTCCCCTTCCCCTCTCCATCTCTCTCTCTCACTCACTCACTCCCCACGTAATCTCGCCCCTCCATCTCCCTTTCATGCCCATCGCTCCCCTTTCAAGGTACGTCTGCTTTTCTGATGAGTGTAACGACCTGTTTTGTTCTCCCGCTCCTTCTCCCTTTCATTTCCCGCCTTCATTTCTCCCACAGGTCGCTGTGCACGCTAAGTCGCTCTTCGTCTTCCTATCTTTGTCTTCTTCTGCGATAAGCCACCTTCCTCTGTCTCAGATCAAAGAGTGAGTTTGCATAATGGGAGAGAGAGAGGGGGGGGGAGAGGGGGGGTGAACAAGGAGGGGTACGTGTATTCAGACAGACAATCTAAAGTGGGATGCAGAAACTCTCCCTGAACCCTCTTTTCTCTTTATGCCATCCACACCATGACCAACTCGCCCTCATAGTCTGGATTTTTATATCCATTCATCGCCCGCAGCGTCCAACCAGTTCAGCAATGTGCTATTGCACCGAACATTACCGCAGAATCCTAGAAAGCCCCCCCCCCCAACCCCCTTTTTTTTATTTAGGTACCGTCACTTTCATTTGCCTGGCCCGTGTATATTATTCCTGGGTCAAGAGTGCCATAGCAGACGACTCAATTCAGAGCATAAACGTGTTTTTTTTTTCATTCAGCCATTCGCTACACCTTCTTAATCCAATTTAGGGTCACCAGGCGGGTGGCTGGCGCCTGGTACTAGCAGGCGCCGGATGCGAGACAGTAATATATGCCGGACTGATGACACAGACACATTTTCATATACATGCAGGCCTATGGGCAATTCGGAGCCTCCAGCTGGTGCATGTCTCTGGACGGTGGGAGCAAACCGGAGCCCGTGGAGGAAACCCACACAAACATGAGCAAGATGTACAACTTGTTTCTCATTTCACAGACGCCTTTATCCAAATTCACCCACAGACAGACTCAGCAATTAGCAGATACACCTAAGATGCCTCGACAGAACCATCAAACTCCCAGGCCCCTGGTAGAGGAACCGAGCTTGAAGACACGAATCACTCCTGGGTTCGAGCCCCGGGGTAGTCCAACCTTGGGGGTCGTCCCGGGGTCACCCTCTGTGTGGAGTTTGCATGTTCGCCCCGTGTCTGTGTGGGTTTCCTCCGGGCGCTCCGGTTTCCTCCCACAGTCCAAAGGCATGTAGGTGAATTGGCCATACTAAATTGTCCCAAGGTGTGAATGTGTGTGTGTGTGTGGGGGGGGGGCTGTGATGGCCCGGTGGCCTGTCCAGGATGTCTCCCCGCCTGCCGCCCAGTGACTGCTGGGATAGGCTCCAGCATCCCCGCGAGCCTGAGAGCAGGATAAGCAGTGTGGATAATGGATGGATGGAGATACATATATGTGTATATATATATATATATAGTACTTTGTAACTTTGTTTCCAAAAAGTGCTATATAAATAAATAGTTATTATTATTATACAAATTTCCTTTAACTTCATGCCATAATACAACATGATAACCGGGCCCATTCCTTGGGCCTCAGGGTAGAACGAGGTAGAAGTCTGTTTGATGGATAGTGCCTTTCTTAGGATATGAGATGTTCCACGTAGTGCCATCTTCTGTAGTTCTTGTATTTTGATGTTTCCCGGGACCCGTTGGGTGTATTCCTCCATCCCTTTTTTTACAAGTCCCAGGGCTCCAGGTCTTGTAAAAAAAATTATACGTAGCTGAGAGTGCATGGAATGTCAACTGAAAATAGGTTAAAGTACACAAGTCACTAATAATTGCAGATAGCCAGACAAAGCCACAAATTTCCATCAGTTATGCTGATGGACCATCGACAAAAACGACATATTTCAACAAGTCTGATTAAAGTCCCACAGATACATCTTATTTTGTTTCAAGAATCATTTGCTTATGTAATATCATAATTTAAGAATGTTTATCATGACTTACCCAACTCAGTTTTTGTCTAATTATTGCGTTAGTTGTGCTTCAGACTAGACAGAATATCTTGACCAGCACAATTTAACCTGTTTCAGGATTTCTGGTCTTTCGGGCAAACAAGGGATTTATCTTTGAAATCTTACCTAGTTGAAATAGCTTACTGCGCTGGTGAATTATTTAGCTTGTTTTAGGGTTTTCTTATGTGAATATGTTAATTTTTGTCTCAGTTTTGATGGGGCATTTCTGCAGTGTATAGATTAAGGTAGGCCTGGAAAAGTAAAGTTTTTAGACCTTTCATGGAAGAAGTAAGCGGGTCTGTTGCCGTGATGGACAGCAGGAGCTTATTCCACCGTTTTGGGGCCTGGCTAGAGAATAGTGTCGACGTACAGTATTTTTTTCCGACATAGTGAATAAAGTGTACATGTTTAAGGGTTTGCAGGTAAACATTGAACCACTGATCCCTCACAAAAATATACCCACAAAGGAAGTGTTGCATCACCCTAAGTACATCTGCATACAGCAGGGGTGTCAAACTCCAGGCCTCGAGGGCCGCAGTGTCTGCAGGTATTAGTTGCGACCGTGCACTACACCACCTGATTTCATTAATTAGCTCAGGTCCTGGATCAAGGAGGGAAAGGAACTAGTTTAATCAGTGTACCAAATTTTTCTAATTTCTATACTATGTTTTTGCCTGATTCTCCTATTGGTTTTTTTTTTGGTATGCAAAGTAAACTTGCCTCAATAAATAACTAAGTAATTTACCTCATCGACCACTTCAGCCCCGGCTATTAATACCTGAGCGTCTCGTCTTCTTCATTGCTTCCACACAAAATGGATATGACTCTGGTGCAGCTGCTATAGTAGAACATAAGAGAATAAAACCATAAATAAACATGAGGAAACAGGCTTCCCCCAACTACAGGACTCCAGTTACAGTGTTGTGTATTCACGGTCCTTGTGGGCTCCGGCGCTGAAGCTGTTGATTTGTGTCGTATGATGCGTGACTGCTTTACACTTGTGCGGAGGGCTCGGTAACACTCACTATGAAAAAAACCAACACAATCACCGTGGGTTGAATGGAGGTTGTGGAAAGGTTCAGCTACACTGGAGGAGCAGAGAGGGGAGCTGTGTAATACATATGAAACCCAGCACTCTTTGTTCCCCTGTCAATGCTCGTTTTCTTTTATTGTAGGTTGTTAGCGACAGTCCAGTGGGGTCTTAGGTTCAGTGGTGGGGCTGTCGGGGCCTTCTCTGCCGGCCCTGTCAAAATTAAAATCATAATTTCTTTTTCTTTATTAAATTGGAAGTGTGCCTGAAATGTGTCTGAATTCAGTTGTCTTGTCGTGGGGCAGAGCATGGATTTCCTACGTCATCTAAACGCGTCACAGCTCCTTGGACCAGCGCCAGTGGTATTGCTAGTCTTTTCTTCTTTTTTTTAAACGCATTTTATTTATAAATTCCAAGATTCATTAGCATCAATCAATCAACACCAATATATACAGACATATATGTCAGGGGTTACGAGGTAAATATAAGATGAAAGAAAAATGAATTAAAAAAAAGAACAATAAATAAATAAATTAAAGAGAGGTTCAGCAGTTCAGACAATTATATCGTTTACATACGTCGAGTTTTTAAGGCTTTGGGGTTTGTGGCGTGCTGAATAGTTTGTATGTATTGTTGCATTTCATTCATATGTAGAGGAGCTCAAGCAGGAGTCGTGACAACTTTCTCTTTCGGCTACACAACGTGCACCATTTATTCCTTCCACCATTACAACACCACAACAACAAAAACCCGCGCAGCGGAAGTGTACCACTGCAAACCCGAACCGAGGAAACAGCAGCTGTAAACCAACGTTCCTACCACCTCAATAAGGGGAATTATGTACCCCCATAACCACTACACATAAATATTTTGAATAAAGGTTTTCTGTCAGAAAATCTGCTTTTGTGAATGTGAGATTTTGCTAAAATCACGAAAAGAATGATAAAATAATATTGTTTTTGTTCTGAACTGCATGCATTGCTAGCCTTTTCTCGAAGCCCAAAGCTGCAACGTGATTACAACGTTGAGTGACCGTATCATCGGCCAATCAGATTTTGATGTGCGGCGAGAGACCGCCCCAAGGCCCTGCAACGACCCATCGGTGTCGTCATGAACTTTGACCTTGAGCCTTTGGCGGGTCGTGAGCGAACGAAGCGCAATGGCCGCCGCATTCACAGCTAGTGACGATCTTGTTGCCGATATACTTGGAGGGTTTTTTTGGCGAATCTTGGAGGCTTGTCTGCATTTTTACACCTTCTCCCAAACGGACTAAATTACTGGAGGAAGTTTGCGAGAGAAGGCTGCCGCGAATGTGTGGTGAGGCGGAAGTTCATCTCCAGGTTGGTGTGCACGTTTTCTTACTGGGCTTAAGGCGGTGCACTGATAATACTGTGGCTGTACTTTATTGAAATTGTACGAGTGACTGGTGAACACTTCTTAAACTGTGTGAAACCTGTTGTAACCGGTTATTATCTTGCCCGGTGCGGGATTCGAGACGGCGTGTACTGCACCACAAGGCGACATCACTAACCGCTCGGCTAAAGGGTCAGACCCGTTAGCTAGGGGCTAACGTGTCTCCTTAGTAGTTTACACTGTTATTTCCGCCAGGCTAAGCTGATAAACTACTGGACCTATCAGCCTCAAATGATTTGTGCAGTTATAACTGTATGACCAAGAACCTTTCGTGTTCATGGTGATTAAAAACCTTCGGAAAATGTCTGTTCTCGATATCGGCGCTCCCTCTCTCCAGTCACTCGCTAGCTCGCTCGACCAGTGCCGCTCTCTGTCGTTGTACGCATGCGCACGGTTTGGGCAGCGACCAGTACCCATTATGCGTTCGGGTGCGAGTGTTGAAAGTAAACGAGATTTCGTTCGTATTTGTATTTCACCAGTCAGCTAATCATCCACTGTTGATCCGAGCACAGGAGAACTGGAGAAACACCGGGTGAACCGCCTCACCGCCATGTTTGTTCAAACTGACGTGAGGGGGATTAGACGCGGAAGTGCCATAGATTCCAATGTTAAAACTCCAGATACAAATTCAAGAGTAGGATTAATTATAGTCATAACTGGAAATCATCTCAGTAGCTACTGTAAACTACTAATAAGACACGTTAGTCCCTAGCTGACGGGTCTGACCCTTCAGTCGAGCGGTTAGTGATGTCGCTTTGTGGTCAGTACACCCCGTATCGAATCCCGCACCGGGCAAGAAAATAACCGGTTACATTGGTGGCAGCGGTGGGATCCGGAAGTGTGCAGATCCTCAGAAGTCTCTTCGGAGCGCGGGAAGAACAGAGGGCGCGCTTCCGGGGAGGGTGACGACTGTAAACTACTAATAAGACACGTTAGCCCCTAGCTAACGAGTCTGACCATTTAGCCGAGCGGTTAGTGATGTCGCCTTGTGGTGCAGTACACCCCGTATCGAATCCCGCACCGGGCTAGAAAATAACCGGTTACACTACAATAAAAAAGTGACCATGGTTGAGCTGTTTTCCTGCCATTAGCCTTCATTCATTTTATATTGCGAAAACCGCGGCGGTTAAACCTTTTTTGTTTCTTGGACCCGCCCTTTTCTCCCCAATTGTACCCGGCCAATTACCCCACTCTTCCGACCCGTGCCGATCCGGGGAGGGCTGCAGACTATACCACATGCCGATACATGTGGAGTCGCCAGCCGCTTCTTTTCACCTGACAGTGAGGAGTTTCCCCAGGGGGACGTTGCGCGTGGGAGGATCACGCTATTGAATGCCCGTCCGAGATTCAATTTTGCTTACCTCTGTTTCTATCACTGCCCCCCTTCATCTCTTCTGTCAACGGCGTTCTTTTTCTCTTGCTAGGTAGAGTTTCCATTGTCATTTTGATTGTTCCACCGTCTGCCATTTCCGCTACTGGGGATAGGCGACCGGGGGGGAAAAGCGCTCCTTTTCCTGTTTTGGGTGCGCAATGGTTGACGCACTTCCGTTGTGCCACCAATTGAGCCTTAATTCTCCTGCGAGATCGTACCCGGAGAGAGACATAATTTGGTTCGCTATAAGCTTGAAAGTGAGGATTATAGGGAACCAATGTTAATGCCAATGGTGTCATTATTCTATAGCCATTACACTATGCAATCAGCATTTACTTCATAGTGATAAGTTAAAGAAAAAAAGTTGCCTACTGCTGCTTTAACATTGACATTGTAAAATAAGATGCTTTGCACTGGTTCAACAGAGCTAAAATGAGCTAATCCAAATCATGTTTTTAGGTAACTGACAACTCCGAAAAACAAGCTGACACATCGGAAACACTCAAACTCAAAAGATTGCTTTGTGTGAGCAGGTTAAAGGGAATAGAGGTTGTCTTACTTGCATCTCTGTCGATGGCGTTTCTTTGAAATCCTACCTTAAATGAAACTGCATGGGCAATACCAAGTGACAGAATACGAGAGAGACTAAGAGAGAATAATGGTGGGGATGCAGAAAACATATCTATTTTGGCAGTTTTCTTATCAATGAGGATTATGTAGTTAATTATAATAACATACAATGAACCACTAGATGCACTCACTCAGAAACATTTTTGAAGGAGTTGCCACTCACCCTCCCCCCACCCCCACCCGAATCTCCTCAGATGGTGCAGGTCTACATGAGACTTAATGTCCGTTTGTGAATTAGTAAGAAGGCGTACATTCATATTCGAATACAACTGAGTGCAAAATGTGCAATCTTACTAGTTAATTCTTAGATGATCTCACTATGTCAAGCTTCATCCACAATAACAAAGGCAATGTTTTGTTCTTGTTATTTAAAAGGGAAAAGTCATTTCAGTGCCAGAAAGACGCTTGTGGGATATGGCACTTGGCATCATTTGGCTGCAGAGTCACTTTGACCTCACTGATTGGTCGAACACAGCAGCCGGCTGATATGGCGGTGGACCAGTGAGGGATTACAGTTGGATACCATAACAGGTATTACCTATTTTGCGCATCACTTTTACTTCAGTGCAAATGAATGGAAAATAAGCCACTCTTCTGAGCCTCCTCAGCCATGCCTCTTGCATTTGCTGCAAACTGCCAGGTGCCTGGAGATGGCTTTTAAATAGGCGGGTGGAAAGACATTTGCTGTAAGGATAGTGTAATGCTGGTGTTTGTTAGTGTTAACCATTACTTGATTAAATCTATCTCAGGTCGTGGATAAGGAACAGCACGGGGACAGATTCCTCATTGGAACATGTGTACTTTTCCATACATAAACCCAAGGACCCCAAAAACTACAGACAAGCGTGATATAGTAGCGTGATATAGTTCCTAATTCACATAAAATAAAAAGAATATATCTATCAAATCTTAATCAAATCATATAAATCATCCAACCAATACCAACACGAGACAATCTTCAAAACAATTCTTCACAAAAGCTATTGTAAGATGAGATTTATTTAACGTAAATATCCCAGTATGGCATCAGATTTGATACTGCAATACAAACTGAAATAGACAGCACGTTGAATGGCAGTAAGATTTCGAAGCAGGGCCAAGGGTAGTGGGTTTTTCTTTTGTTTTTTTGTTTTTTTCTTGCATCTTCGGATGAGCCGCTTGCAGTTATAGATATAGCATTTAAAATGTTTCCTTCTTTGATCCCTTAATGGCAGCAATAGAAATCTGCTCAGGATGAACATTTCCCACTTCTGCACCAGTTCCTCACCGCTCGATGAGCCAAGGGATTGGCGTCTTTTCCCAGTGTAAAATGGCCAACCATGACCCACATTACCTGTTAAGACCGATGATGCAAAACCAGACCTAATATGCAAATATCATCAATTAATTACAGAAAAGTTTACACAACACTGATGTTATATCATAATATCTGCTAACGTATGCAAAAATACCATATTTAAGGATCAAACTTGGGTTTCTAACATTAAACTGTGGTAATGTAAAGTGTAATATAGTTTTCAGATATATGTTGGTATGGCTCTGCCAAATGACAGAAGCGAAGCAGGTGTTGACTTGACTAGTACTTGGATGGGAGACCTCCTGGGAAAACTTAGTTGCTGCAGGAAGTGGTGTTGATGGGCCAGTAGGGGGCAGTCTTCCCTCTGGTCCTAATACAAACAGCAAATATCGTGTCCCAGTGCATTGACGGGGACACTGCTGTAGGAGATGCCGTCCTTTGGATGAGACGTTAAATTAAGGTCCTGACTCACTGTGGTCATTAAATATCCCATGGCACTTATCCCAAAGAGTCGGGGGTCCACCGGTCTGGAGCCACCTAATCATCCCCCCATCTGACTGGCTCAATGGTTCTTCCCTCTCCACCTCGAGTTGATGTGTGGTGAGCGTTCTGATGCAAAATGACTGCCATGCATCACCCAGATGGGTGGTACACATTGGTGGTGGTTGAAGTGTTACCCCCCTTCAGTGTGAAGCGCTTTGGGTGTCTAGATAATGCACTATATAAATGTAATGATTATTATTATATAACCCCTTCAAATATTTCAGATCTCATCATTGAGACAACAAAATTGCGTATCACAAAATGACAATGTTTTTGAATTTCATCCCAGTTCAACACAAGTGAAAGACGTTATGCACTTTGCCTCCTAATCGTATGCAAATTTTCACCTTCAACGAGCCCTCACCATCAAGTCTTAGGGAAGCATTAGCGGACGTATGAAACTAAATAATTACCTTCTTAATAAAATGACCCTTATTAAGTGACATGGTGGAGACCCATGTTTAAATCTACCTCGTAACACAGCTGATGGCATCCGAGGTACGTCCTTCCCCATCCAATCTGTTTATTGACAATCCTGTACACCCCGAAGCACCTTTTATAATTCATCTTGTCAAAAGGAAGCTTGCCAGAAAATATTAAAGTTTCAATATTTTTATTGGCCTTTACTAAATAGTAAAAATATACTGCAATACCACGCCCTTAAGCTATGAAGAATAGTGATTCAAGTGAATCATTGTCCAGAATAAAACCTTCACAGTGCTATAATTACAAAATATACTGGGGCCTTGAGCGGAGGAAGTCCCTCATTGGGTGAAATGTGAAGATCTACCCAGCTGCCACCAGGAAGAGGCTGTTTTTGGAGCTAAGTCCTTTACTCTAGGTTTTATTGTGAACCGTTTGAAGGTAACGAGGTTGTCCTTATGAGTGCATATTGTGCGCATATGAGCTGCCTTTACTTGGTAACGTGTTGGGAGATTTGAAATGTCCCTCGTGGGATGGTACTTGTGTGTGCCAGTAAAGCAGCATGGTCGTGTTTCATGTTTTTACAAATAATATCTTCAGATGTTGAACACATTTTTTTTGGGGGGGGGGCTTTTCTCTCCAATTGTATCCGGCCAATTACCCCACTCTTCCGACTCTTAACGTGGAGTCGCCAACTGCTTCTTTTCACCTGACAGTGAGGAGTTTCGCCAAGGGGACGTAGCTTGTGGGAGGATCACGCTATTCCCCCCAGTTCCCCCTCCACCCTGAACAGGCGCCACGACCGACCAGAGGAGGCGCTAGTGCAGCGACCAGGACACATACCCACATCCGCCTTCCCACCCGCAGACACGGCCAATTGTGTCAGTAGGGATGCCTGACCAAGCCGGAGGTAACACGGGGATTCGAACCAGCGATCCCTGTGTTGGTAGGCAACGGAATAGGCCGCCACGCCACCCGGACGCCCGTTGAACACGTTTCTGGTGAGCAGGTTGTGTTGCACTGAAAACTATAGAAATCTACAACTCTAATGACAGAACACACAATTTTGTAAAAACGTGTTATTCCGTCTCCTTCCCTGCAAAATGGGATGGAAAGATCAGAGCACCACTCAGCTGGCTCTGGAGTCGTCTTTCAATGATTCAGAACTCCCCCCTCACCAATTTTCCTTTTCCCCTTATTCTGCTTCTTTTCCATATCCCCCCCCCCATCAAAATCCCTTTCTATTTTGCTTCACTCTCTCTGTGATCATCCTTCTTCTACATTTTATTGGCAAGCCCCTCCATCCTGCCAGGATAATGAGCTTCTCCTACTTTTACTTCATTTGTCAGCCTCCCCCTCTCTCCCCTTCCCTCTCTCCTCCCCAGTCTCTACAGGGTTTTCTCCTCTTGTTAAACTGCTAATAACTAGGGCTGCAAGTGCATTAGCAACCCGTGCAATAACATTAGCCCCAACAAATCTCATCACATGTTGTACTGGTGGGGATTTTCTGCTAATCAGTAGGCAGATTTAACGAAGTTGGTTTATGGTAGTTTAGGGCGCTGCACTTTTGCACACACGTTTGCCTGCGTGTGTGTGTTTGTGTGTTTGTATAGTGCGTGTAGCTGTGTCGTACTATTGCATCCATCCATTATCCAAACTGTTTATCCCGCTCTCAGGGTCACGGGAATGCTGGAGTCTATCCCAGCAGTCGTTGGGCGGCAGCGGCAGGTGGGGAGACCTCCTGGACAGGACGCCAGGCCATCACAGGGCCGACACACATTCTTTGGGCTGTGGGGGGGGGGGGGTTGCGGATCACCCGGAGTACTACTGCAACCACACTAAAACCCTTTACCACTGGTATCTTCTACTGAGCCCTTTTCTACTTGCACTTGACGGCATAATTTGCCGGTTCTCTGACTTATTGCAGTGAATGTACACCTACTTGGTACTTTGACTCCCCGCCTCCCGATGATCCTAAGGCGCACCTACGCTAAACGCACCCGACTTGACACGCGCTCCTGGCTGTGATATGGTTACACTCTCTTGATGCCGGTTGGTAACGTTCAGATTTATCCGCTAATTGCCACTTTAGGTCCACACGTCGGCTGAAGGAGTACATGTAAATGTGCTAGTGTATGTGTATGCTGCAGACCTTCATAACTGTGGGTACTGGCATGCGAGTCCCCCCTCACGTGTTGGCTTCATTGCTTATGGCGGACGTCTTCCGCAAGTTACAACCCCTCTGGGGGTGGATATTGATGGGGGAAGGGGGGGGGTATACTCTAGCTGTAGAGCTTATTCCCACGCCTCCTATCAGACAGACAGAGTTATGGGCTTTGTGTGTGTGTGTGTGTGTGTGTGTGTGTGTGTGTGTGTGTGTGTGTGTGTGTGTGTGTGTGTGTGTGTGTGTGTGTGTGTGTGTGTGTGTGTGTGCACGCCAAGACACTTACAGCTCCAGCCCTCGGGGCCACACGTTGCTGCAGCGGGTGTCTCTGAATGTCGTCATCCTCTGCAGTAGCGCAGTAGTGCCATTACCCTGTGTGTGTGTGTGTGTGTGTGTGTGTGTGTAATGTGTGCCTGTGTTTTTTAAGAGTGAGAGAGAGAGAGAGAGAGAGAGAGAGAGAGAGAGAGAGAGACAGAGACAGAGACAGAGAGAGAGAGAGAGAGAGAGAGAGAGAGACAGAGAGAGAGAGAGAGAGAGTGTGCATATGTGACACTGACTCAGAGGATTTAGTGAAGCTCTCGTTTCAGCTTCAAAGCACAATATGCATATATAGCGTGCGCTCGTGCGTGGCCGTGCACGTGTGTTTGCACACCAAAGTTCATTTGAGTACTTTTACATTGCATGTGTTCAGGGGCATGTAAACTAAAACAAATCCCTGAGCCCTCCACCTTCTTCTTCTTCTTCTTCTTCTTCCCCCCTACTTCAGTCTGTTTTAACTCCCGCTAAGACAACGCCGTTCGAACTGGGTCACATTTTCAGTAACTAAAAGTAAGAGCTGCAGTTAAACGGCTCGGCTGGGAACAGTCGGTGATTTCGAATACTCAGAAAACTGGCGACATAACGCCAGAGTACCTCGATCAGTCGCAGGCAAGTAATTTAAAGGATTTGTTCCCTGATCTGATCACCGTGCCCGCCACTTAACCGTTCACCTGTCGTATCGGATAAGCCCGCCTTTATGGTTATCCAGTCTCCCGACCTACAGATAACAGGATCTGGCTCCTGTTCGACACCGCGTCTTAACGAGTGAGCCCGTTTGGACTTTCAACATCCTCTCACAGTGGATCAGATGGACGGGGTGGAGTGTCATCGATGGTAATCGCGGCTCTCCAGCCACTTTGCGTGGTCTGAGGAGGGGGTGGGAGATTTCGCAATTGGGTTTTTATCGTCGGGCCTTTCCACCTCTAAGAGGCTTTTGGCTTTTAGTGTCTCGCCGTACCCTGTGGTTAAACGATCACACGCCAGCTTAGCTCGCTTCAGGCGACAGGCAGGGTGGCGGTCCTCCGAGCAGATGTCAGAAGCGAGTAAGAGGTAGGTCAGAAAGGTCATGCGGAGGTGTGACGGGGGGAATGACGACGTGCTGCCGTCTGGAGGTGGCGTGCCATGTTTGGAAATGTGCATTTCAGCAACGTGCCGTAGTGCAGCGGCGGTGAAGTGCTCGGCGGCAGTGTCGGTCGTTGAGTGACACGAGCCCACGCACAAACGGATTTGTGTGAACGTAAAACACAGAAACACGAGCGACAAAAAAAGAGAAAAATGTTTAAAAGTACACAAATCAGAGGATCAGAGAAAGACGACGACAAGCAGTGTTTTTTGGAGGGCCCGAGGGCTAAAAGTATTTGACAGGAAAATCAAAGACCCCGGCTCTTCCTGGCTCACACTGCTTGTCTGCCTCACTCAGTTATTCCGATGGGAGATGCAAACTGCTGAGTGTCAGAACCCAGTGGAGAAAAAGTCACCCGCTTTCAACACATTGAGTGGGTGGTGTGTGTGTGCGTGTGTGTTTGCGTGTGTGTGCGCATGCACGTGTGTGTGCGGGGTTCGAATTAGGAGGGCGCTAAGGGCAGCTCGGCTCCCCTGAAAGCCTACTTTGAGAAATTTAGGGGGTGCTCTGAAACATCGTCCCATTTCTGTGCCACAGGTTATATATAGATTTTTATTTTTCTGCACATTAAGGTTCCTGAAATGAATAATGATAGTGAAAATAAGCCAGTGTTGTGTTTATTCCCTCATTATATTTGAATTTCTGAACATTTGTCTCCACTATACTAAAGGTAATGCTGTGTCTGTTCCTGCAGTGTCCGTCCATGCATGGCGGTGCCCTCAGATCACGTTTACGTCGCCACTTGGACGTCTTCTCTTCGCTGAGTTGGCTGGCTAACAAGTTGCCCTGTGCTCGCTTCTGATTTAAGGTACGAATCGAGCAATTACTTGCTTGAGCTGTGCATTTGTGAGGACTGGCCCTAGTCTTATTTACTATTGATGTGTTTTTGTTATGATATTGTGAGTCTGTTCCCTGACTGTGATGCAACTGGTCTGTTCTGTTTTTATCAGCTTGACTTGCATGATAGAATAGAATAGAATAGAATAGAATAGAATAGAATACGCTTTGTTTGTCATTTGTACATACGTACAATGAAATTCACTCTGTGTTTAACCCATGCTAGCTGTGTAGCTAGGAGCAGTGGGCAGCCGCCGGGCAGCATCCGGGACCAACCCCAGCTCTTCTTTCCGTTGCCTTGCTCAGGGGCACAGACAGCAGTATTAACCCCAACATGCATGTCTTTTGATGGTTGGAGGAAACCGGAGCACCCGCAGGAAACCCACCGCGGACACGGGGAGAACATACAAACTCCACGCAGAAAGCACCTGGGACGGCCTGGGGGTTCGAACCCAGGGCCTTCTTGCTGTAAGGCAACAGTGCTAACCACTGGGCCACCATGCTGCCCATGATGTAGGACAGGCCTATAATATAGGCAATGTGTGGCCTGTGTGCTATGCACCTGCATTCTGCAGGCTGTATCTTGTGTTGTATTGTTGTGTTGTGTTGTGTTGTGTTGTGTTGTGTTGGTTGTCATTTTATTTAGGCCTTTGGTGTTTCAGTTCTGTTTTTGCAAGGCGTTGAACAAAAGTGTGGTGGGTACTGTATGACGGTGTACTATCATAGCGACGTTGCCTCCAGGATGTTTTCCTCTGCGGCACTCTGTTGTGTTTAGAGTGTGGCTGCTGTGTTTTGTGTAAGACCCACAGTTGAGGCTGTGGGCATCTTCCCGTGCTGTCATGTGATGTAACCCAGCTCTGGTCGGTTTGGAAGCGTAGCACAAACCATTGGCCGAATCACTGTGGATATTTTTTCTTCTTGCCGTTGTTGCTCGAGCGATATAAAAACACTGCAGCGGTGAGTTGTTCTGCTGCCTCCGTGTGTTGCCTGCGTGGCTGGGTTTTCTCTGTATGAAGTGAAACGTTATTGACAGTATTAACTGTGTGTAGTAGCAGCAGAATGTTTTTCGCTGTAACCCTGCAATTGACCGCACACATCCGTGTATGCGCGTGCGTGTGACATGTGTAGTAGTGCACCGGAAAATAGGGCTCCCCTGAAAGCCACTGTGTAATTCGAACCCTCGGGTGTGTTGTTTGGGTATTTGTGTGCATCGTGTGTGTGCATGTGTATTTTGTATTGAGGCCGGGGGGGTAAATTTGACAGTAATGATGTAGGGCCTTCTCGAATTGACAGACGGAGCAAAGGAGAGGAGAAATGAGAGAGAAGGCAACAGGAGGAGAGAGAGAGAGGGGTGGAATGGGAGGAAGAGAGAGAGAGAGAGAGAGACTGGCACACAGGGCGAGCAAGAGGCACAGATGAAATCATTTATTTCACACTGCCTGGCAACAGTGGACAACAGCAGACGGTCCAGCAGTGATCTTTCTTTATTCCCCTCGCCTCGCCGCGTTCTCTTTTTCATTTTCTATCTCGTTTTGTTCTTTCTCCTCCTCCGTCCCTTCACATCTGTCTGTCTGTCTAGCTCTGTTTGGACTCTCCTATCTCTGCTTCCCGAGCCGGCGGTGTGGGCTTGTGTGGTCAGACCCTGCACGTCAGGCCAGATGTGTCCGGACAGAGGTCACGCTTTAATCCGCATCGACAAATAATGTCTCTTCTGCACAAAAAGCCAATTTACACGTAAAACCGCGCTCCCCAAACCGCATACGGTGTCAGATCGTCGTCTTTTTTCCCCCTCACGCTCGACATGCCCTATGACTCAGCCTTCTACATGTTGTGGTAAGCAAACGCGCCGTAAACCTGAAGTAATTCTTTTAAGCAAAAGATTCCCTTTTCTGTCCTTTCAGGCGGGGGACCTGGAGTATTCCTCCGTGGCCGCTCCCATTGTAGTCGAGGTGGCGTGCTCTAATAGAGAATTTTGCTCAATGGAGGTATTGAGTTGACTTAGATTAATAGGCGAGCGATGGAAGGCGATGGAGCGACTTTACCATAACAATGGCCGCCATCCATCAGCAAAGCAGCCCGATTGCGTGTTTGTCTGAAATAATCCATTACAGCCCAACAAAGAGGACAGACGCGGGGCCGCTTTCATCCGCGAGCGTGTCCGCTGGGATCAAAACACTTCCACCCTTTTGAGCGAGGGAAGAGGCATGCCGTCGACAAGGACAATTGTAGTGCCCACGACGAGTGCCGGCCGCCTCATCTCACGAGGCGGATTACAGCACCACGTCTATTGTAACACTCTGTCCAGAGCCCCAAAGGTGTATTGGATTAGCTTGTCACTGCACGTTATCAGACTTGTCTATACATAGTAGACGTACATATATATATATATACGACCTTTGGTAATCATACTTAGTATGGGGAGAAAAAAAATGTATGCGTCCATCAATGAAATGAATCTCGACTCGTTTGCCCGATGCCGGTGTTTTGTCCGTCATACCAGCATCTGCTTGACAGAGCGGCCCAGCTGTAGTATATGACAGATTAGTTTGAGGAGGTCTTTATTTATTTATTTTTTAGGTGGACCAATAGTCTGTCTTGTAGGATTATAATGCAGGATTATCCACTCATGGACGGGGATGGTGAGTAACAGATTATGCAGGATGTAACAGGATTAGAAGAATCTGATTACCGAAATAGCAGTAATTGTAATCTGATAAGATTACTGGAAGGAGAAAAAAATCTGCAGAGTACAACTACATGGTAAAAAGAAGAAAAGAAAAAAGATGGGCAGTACGCAGGCATTTTGATCAGCCACATACACGGATGAGCCAAAACATTATGACCACTCACAGGTCAACCTAATAACATTGATCATTTCCAACCAAGGGCACGATATCAAGGTCTGGCAGATTAAATGGTAAGCGAAGAATAAGTTCTCGTAGTCAGCGTGTTGGATGCAGGAGAAATAGGCAGGATTAAAGACCTGAGGGACTTTGACAAGGGCCAAATTGTTATGGCCAGACGACTGAGTCAGAGCGTCTATGAAACAACAAGGCTTGTGGGGCACTCCCAGTCAGCAGTGGTCTGAGGAGGGACAAACCATAAACTGGCGACAGGGTGTTGGGCGCCCAAGACTCCTCGATGTGTGAGGGCAGCGAAGGCTATCCCATCTGGTCCGAACTGACGGAAGCACAAGTCACAGAAAATGTCAATGATGGTTACAGGAGGAATGAGTCACAACACACTGCATCACTCCCTGCTACATATGGCCACAGACTGGTCACAGTGCCCATGATGACCCATGTCCACCGTAGAAATTGCCTACAATGGGCACGCGAGCGTCAGCACTAGGCCTTGGAGCAGTGGAACAAGGTCACCTGGTCCAATGAGTCCCATTTTCTTTTAATTCACTTGGATGTACTTGTGTGCCATTTACTGGGGGAAGTGTTGGCACCAAGATGCACTGCGGAGGGAGTGTGATGCTCCGAGCAATGTTCTGGTTGGAAACCTGGATCTGGCCATTCATGTGGACATCAATTTGACACATGCAACCTACCTAATCATTGTTGCAGACCAGGTGCACCCCTTCATGGCAACGGTATTCCCTGATGGCAGGGTCCTCTTTCAGCAGGATAATGCTCCCTGCCACACTGCACAAGTCGTTCAGGAATGGATGTAGGAACATGATGAGGTGTTCAAGATGTTGCCCTGGCCTCCAAATTCTCCAGATCTCAATCCGATTGAGCATCTGTGGGATGTGCTGGATCAACAAGTCTGATCCATGGTGGCTCCACGTCGCAACTTACAGGACTTGTAGAGTCCATGCCTCGGTGGGTCGGGACTGTTTTGGTGGCACACAGAGGACCAACAGCATATTGGGCAGGTGGTCATAATGTTTTGGCTCCGTGTATATCATACACCATTTTACCCAATCTGAGACAACAGTTCAGTGTTAGATAAACTGCAAAAATAATCCTTGATTAAGTTTTTTTCATTTAATTTCCTTTAACGGAGTGCCTGTAGGTACTCAGGTTAGCCTAAGTTACTAGCAAAAATAATGTTCATTGATTACTATTTTAAACAGTTTTTATTTACTCTTGAAGGGATTACATTTTCTGAGTAACCTTGCCAGTCCAAGGCTTACGTTTAGGAAGCGTATGTGTGTGTGTGTGTGTGTGTGTGTGTGTGTGTGTGTGTGTGCGTGTGTGTGTGTGTGTGTGTGTGTGTGTTGGTATGTATGGACTGGGTTTGGTGGGTGTCTTTTGGAGAGGGTTTCTGTCTGAGGTGCCTGGGCTCTGGAGAGCTCTTAATGACTGCTGGTCGTGTTAGGCATGGCGTCAGAAGAAAAAGGCCCCGTCACTAAATGCACTAACATGTACGCACGCATACATGCATGCACACAAATACACCCACACATGCACACATATGCTGTTCATACATGCATTTTAGCACAGTTATATGAATACACAAATGCAATATATGTATTTGGGCTTGTTACAATTTAACAATTGTATTTGCTCTCATATCTTGTCACAGATAATCTAAAGCAAAAATCTAATTTCTTACCCTGGCTGGGGTACAGGGTAACTAGATGGCATGGTGCACTGAGACAACTCTGGGATTCAACTCAGGTCCTCAGATGGTGCAGAGCCTTATAAGTAAGTAAATAAAACTTTATTTATATTGCACTTTTCGAATACACGGTTACAAAGTACTTCACCAAAGCATAAAATAGGTGCAGTGATGTAGGACACAAACCTACATTCAGAATTGTATTTGTTTCAACAGATCAGATGGAAACACACCGTACACATTACCACTTTTTTTGTCTTAGCAAAACGTAACTATTCGCCTGAAATTTATTCGAAACTTGAATCGAAACATGGCTGACGTCCGTCTGCATTCACGCCTTCCTGTCTCGTTCATTCAATTCTCCATCACTCTTTCTCCCTGTCCCGCTTTTCGGTCTGTCGCTCATTCTTGTGTTGCCAGTTGCAGTCATTTTCGTGCAGATGAGAAGGCAGAAGCTGAAAAAAAAATCAAGCAGAAGAGGAGATGGGGGGGGGGGGGGTGGATGGTGTTGGGGTTGGTGGCCTCCAGCTCTTGCTAGCACTCGGTTTCAGAATGCATCTGTCTCGCTAAACGCTGGTGACCAACATAATTAAAATGTTGCAGGAACAAGTGAAGTCCTTGAACCTCAGTCTCTGTCTCTCCCTCGCTCGCTCTCCTCTCTCGCTCAGCACCGCTTGCCCTGTTGCCATGGCGCTCCAGGCAACCGTTGCAGTGTACGGTGAGCCGCCTGCTATGACGTTCCATCACAAAATGAGAGCCGCATTTTTGCCTTCACTCTCCATTTTCTCCTGAGAAAGAAGTGTTCAATGGCTTCCTCTCTGTAGCCCCTCCTCCTCCTCCTCCTCCTCCTCCTCCTCCTCAACTTCAAACAAGGTGGAGGAACTCATGTTTATTTCAGTCCTCCTTATAAGACCAACATTGTCTTTGCTCCCATCAGGGGCATAAGGTTAGCTCTGTGTGCGCGCTTGGAATCTTAAACCAATTTACCAGCACGTATGAAAACCGGGGGGGGGGGGATAAGACGAGTGTTTCATGCTGCCTTTCCATGGAAACCCCCAGGGCTCTTCAGAGGCATAACCAGGCCAGCTCAGATCTTTTAAGATTGATTTGGTTTTGCTCCGTTGCGTGGGGGATGGGAAAAAAAAAGAAATGAAGTTGTGGTAAAGCTGTTGCCGCTGGAGGGTTGTGAATGGAAGGAGGACACTGTTTAGGCGGTAACGCCGGCTTTTTATTTGACGATGTCGCTTTGTTTCTCCCACTCGTACGGGCTGGTGCGCTCTGGTGCAGGAGCCGCTCCCTCGCTCTTTTCTTTCAGAGCCTGGTGCTCCCCCTTTTCTCCCCTTTTCTCCCCTTTTCTCCAGCCCTGCATTTCGCCTGTGTCCTCGTGTGTGTCAGTCAGTGTCAGTCCAGCCCCCAGCTTCATATAGAAGTACAGTTTGTTAATTCGGCACACCTGAGGCTGATCCACTAATCTGCCTCCCTATCATGTCTGTTCTTCCGTAGTCTCTGTTAACAGATTCTATATATTCATATGTAGAATCTGCAGGTACGGGACAAGATTTTGGTATCGTAAGCACTCTGGTTTCCGTTTCCATTTGCATTTTAGTCAGCAGTATGGACCGATCACTTTTGAGTAGGTGGCAGTTTTGACAGGAACATGCTTTGGTTGCATGTTGGTCAGTCCGTGTGGGGAGCAAAAGAGGTGGAACGCAATGGGCTAGAAATGTTGACTGGACCTAAAACACCTACAAAGAGTATCAGTGTTTGTGTATCGTGTGGAGAAACGTTCGACTCGTGTTGACTTCTCGTGAAACAATCCGGTCGTAGACGTCGTCTCTCAACTTCAACTCCGTTCTCGGCTCTCGAGTTGCCAATCCAACTGTAAACAATGGCTGGCGCACGGAAGAGGAAGTCTTCACTGGAAACGGAAGCCAGCAGCCACACCGGAAGCCCCGTCCCCAGACCTCTGGGTTCCGAGATTGGCTCTCCCATGAACCACGCACCCACTCTCTTGCTTCCAGCAAACGCTAAACCACACCCCACTACCACAGAAGTGTTTGCCAAATGGTTGTTGAAGTTACGCTCTTACATGGGATGAAGAACTGCAGAACACACAATGATGTTTCAGGAAAAGAAGGAATTATAATATGAGTTTTGTGACGGATATTTCACACAGATGCAACCCTGATAACAATGCATTTTGCTTAGAAAATAGCTCCATCACTTTGCATTTGTACGTAATTCTCTTTACTGCTACTCTATTGTTGCTGCAGTTATTTAACGATGAAATAGACTATGAATACTGGTTAAATCTTGCGCTGTGGTCCGGTCAAAAGGACCAATTTTGAATAACAACTATTAACGTAAGTTGATTAGGGGTGGGCGATATGGCCAAAATCTTTCATCACGGTGTATATAATTTTCAATTAATTAAGAAATGGTCTACTGCTTCATCTTCATTAGGTGGTGGAGGAGGTCCTTCGTTTTCTGACCATCGTATGACACTGTTTTAAGTGTATTTTTCTGTTCGGTTTTGAAATTTCTAAATCCGACCACACAATGGAAGTGGCCCCCCATTTTGTAGCTAGTTCTCCACCCTCATCCTGTGTTGTCGGGGAGGAGACCTACTCTGCATTTACAAATTTGCCCTCTTCCAAGCAGCGCTCACATGGAAATCACAATAAAACAGTTCTGACCAAATGACATAGAGCCAATAATGCTGTAAAGCAGTAATCCTGCCCACTGATTTGTAACATAGAGCCAGACTGTAATGGGAATGGATACCGTGATGGAAATGGTATAGCCAAATCTCCATCGATACACAAATTTCTAAAATCATGCAGTACACACTAGGGCTGAACACTTAATCAAATTCAAACTGAAATCACGATGTAATAGAATGCAATTTTCAAATCACAAGGCTTTGATTAAGATGTAAAAAAAAATGTACGTTACATAATCTAGCCAATCAGAGGGTCTGAAACACCTGGTCATGTGGGGTTCACGTACACACACGCTACCCTATGCCCACGTGACATGCGAGTGAGAGCAGTAAATTAAGAAAATAACTTGCCACGCTATGCTTTGATTCTCGCAGTAACACTACTATCTTGTGAAAATGATCTCGGCAGAAGCAAACACTGAAGCGGTGACTTTAGTGTCAAAGAGGAGCAGTACGTCGGTTGTCTGGACCTATTTTGGATTTAGGAAGGAAGATGCTGCACAGAGTCAGGTGTTGTGCAGAACGTGCCTTGCTACCATGGCTACAACACTGGACATTACAAACATGTTCCAGCATTTAAGAAAGCATCACAAGGCCATGTATGACAATGGCATGGCTAAAAACCTGACCACTAATGTGTCAACTAGGCCAAATACCACCCGGCAAGGATCACTTGACCGAAACCTTCAAGAGTATATCTCCATATGAATGAGATTCAAAATGTCCCCACGAAATTACTCAGGCGATAGCGGAGTTCATAGGCAAAGATATGATGCCCCTCAACACGGTGACCAAGGCCGGGTTCACGGCTTTGGTAAAGACACTTGATAAATGGTACAGCGTGCCATCCTGCACATATTTTAGCCAGGTTGCCATACCGGAGCTATATAAAACATGCAGGCAAAGAGTCGCAGCGGAGCTAAAAACAGTTTTTCACTACTACCACGGACATGTGGTCAAGCCATACAGGTCGAACCCTATATCAGAGTCTGACTGTGTATTTTATCAGTGAAGAATTCGACCTCAAAGCTTTGTCTTCAGACTGCTTACTTCCCGGACGACCACATTGGGGAGAGCATTGCAGCCAGCCCGAGAGAAGGGCTAGCCAGCTGGGACCTCGATGAAGAAAAACATGTCTGCCTAACAACAGACAATGCATCCAACATGGTGGAGGTAGCGCAGCTCAACGAGTGGACCAGGCTCCAGTGTTTCAGCCACCGATTACGTCTTGCCATTGGTAAGTTTTATTTTCAGTATTTTTTGTGTTTGTGTGTGTGAGAGAGATGGAGCGAGAAAGAAAATGTGAAAGATTAAGAACAGAACGGCGCGTCTGGTCTTCAAACAACCCAAAACAGCACATGTCACTCCAATGTTCATATCCCTCCACTGGCTCCCAGTTGCTGCCATCAAATTCAAAACCTTGATACTCGCTTACAAAACAGCAACTAAGATGGCTCCCACAATCTCCCGCTTTGCCTGTGCAACTTGAAGATGTCGTGGAGGCTGAGTTGAGTAGTTACCTGATGACCCCTTCCATTGCTGGAGATGAAGATCCCCTGGCCAAGTGGAAGCTGCACAACATCAACTTTCCATGTACCAGCCACAAGGTCCCCCTCAGAACGTCTGTTTAGCACTGGAGGGAATATAGTAACTTGTACTCGTTCATCCTAAAAACCAGCAAAAGTCGGTGTGCTGGTTTTCTGGCAAAAAATCCCCTGAGTTACTGAGAACCGTACGGTAGGATGACGTAGTGGCTGGCAGAGCCAAACTCCTTGTGATCTTTAGTTTGTGTGGTTTGTTGCTGTAACTGACTGGATATCAGTATGATTAATATTTACATTAATGTTCACACAGTGGTTCTTTTTCTTTTTAGATTTTATTAAAAAGTGCAATCCACATGTTTACATATTACATGTTTATTACAACGACTTTGAGTTAGCTGATATTTTTTTTAGAGCAGTAGAGCCACAGATTTGTTGTTTTTTATCTTTATGCATTTTAGTTTGTGTGATTTATTGCTGTTACTGACTGGAGCTCAGTAAGAGTCCTGTTTTTTTTGTTTTTTTTAATTTTTTTAATATTAATGTTCACAGCAGGTCTGTTGTTCTGCAGTGCTTTGTTGTTCCTCTTTCAGACTTCATTACAAAAGTGTTGTAATTATACTACCTGTTTACAAGGCTTGAAGTTAAATCAGTCAGTATTCTGTGATTGAAGGTTTTTCTTTTTACAATTCAGTAGTTAAATGAAGATATGTTATTCATATTAATTCATGCGTCGATTCATCTCATTTCATCATAACACGTAGCCTACAGGAAAGAGCAGTTTATATGTTGACTGTTGTGTTGGTCATACTATAGAATGATTCATTGCCGTGTTTAGTGGATAACACAGAAGATAATGAACTTTGAAAGAAAAATCGTACACCAAATCGCAATTGCGACATTGGTCTAAAAAAAATTGCAGTTATATTATTTTCTTAAATCGTTCAGCCCTAATATATGCCAACCTACCCCGTGACCTTTTTGTTAATATCATTAATCAATGAGATTAAGGTAAAATATATTGTGTATTTTAGAGATTTTACAATTGCTGGGTCAGTGTGAATGGCAAACTACATCCTTTGCTGATCAGCGAACGTAACATGAGGCTTAACACCAATACTCCAGCTGATGCACGCTTCTGGATGTCAGATCCAGGAATATCCAGTGACCCATATGGCCTTGGACCATCATGCGCCCACCATGGAGTTAGACTGAGGAGCTCCCACCAAGCTGCAAGCAAAAGCTGTTCCTCTGGTGGTTTTGTGGCAAAGCGTGGCTTCTTCATTATGGACCGGGTACAGCTGCATGGCCTGCCTGGGGTGCACATCCAGTTCCCGGGGCCTTGGGCCTGTATACCGGGCTCTGCTCAGCAGCAGTTAATTGAAAGCGGGGAAGCATATATTCTCTCCTGTGCCCCCTTGGCTGCAGGGTCTTGCATTCTGGGCTGCCCCTGTCCATCTCTCTCAGTCGCTCTCTCTCTCTCACATTCATTTTCTTGTTTTCACTCTCAGACTGAACCCATTGAGAGAAAAGGGAGAAGAGCTGAGGGTAACCCCCTCTAGTTGTATTTATTAGCTCTTAATCTGCTGCTAATTATTCATGGGTTCAGTCTCATTAATTCACTCAATTTTATTTTGAATCGTGTTCTATTGTATCATTGCATTATATATTTTTCACTCTATTACTAGGGTGTAATTTCGTTTAGATTTCTGTTTTTCTATTTACCCTCTGCGTTTTCTGCTTATCATTACCGTCCTTTCATCTCTGTTCAAGTTCAAGTACTTTATTTGTCACATGCACAGAAATACAAAGTAAAACATGCATTGAGATGAAGGGGGGTACTCCGTCTGTCACTGTGTGAAAAAAGACATAGGCCTAGTATATAGAGATAATGCACTTTCATTTAATGTAACGCACATTGAATTGCCATCAATATGTGTTACATTAATTGAATTGCAATTCACTCTGCACTTTCATTATCATGTAACGCATATTGAATTGTAGATATTTGTTCTGTTGTGTGTGTGAGTCAATGATCACACTGACTTGTACCAAAGTCATAGGTTTATTAACACATGAGACCGAAAGTCGGATGTGGGTATTTGTCCTGGTTGCTGCACTAGCACGCAACTACCAGCATTTCCTTGGCTTAACTCAACCATCATAATGTAACGCATATTGAATTGCAATTCAATATACGTTACATTAATTGAATTGCAATTCACTCTGCACTTTCATTTAATATAACGCATATTGAATTGCAATTCAATATATGAACTGTGCTATATAGTTTGACTGATTGAAGAGAAGGATGGAGTGGGGGGGGGATAAGTGAATGGGACCCGATTCCTGGAGTCAAAGGTGAGGCAGAGTGCTTCACATCTAGAAAAGTGGGTCATAACGTTGTAATCTGACCATACCCAACAATGCCAAGGCAATTCAAATGATTATTTGAAAGCGTGGCATTATGAACTGGAAAGCAGCATTGCACATGGGAAGCTGTCTATACCAAGGCAAAGGCACGCATTCACACAGTCTGCAGTCAGGTTTGCTTAAAGTGTGGGATGTCAAGCCAATTTGATGCTAAGGTCAGGGGTTGATGCGATACAAAGACATAGCTGTCTCGTTTCAGTCGGTGGAGCCCTATCTGTCTTCTCATGTTTTATTCTCCGTCCCGCTGCTTCACCACTTCACTTTTCTCTGTACAAATGCCAATCATTCCACCCACCTTATCAGCAGTACTCAAAAAGTACTGTTTGCCCAGTGTCAGTGTGAGAGAGCAACCGCTACTGTGACAGGTTCCACATGCCGTTCTAGCAGATTAGTAAATGAAAGCGCACTAGTGCAGTGCCCGTTTGGGTTTAATCGCCCCTCAGACTACAATGTCGGTCGCAACGCCAAATTGGCGCTGTTCGTCTGGTCGCGACAGACTGAGATTCCTTCCATTTTAGTTAGATTATTCTTGCTGTCAGACATGGTCAGCTTTGAGTTTATCCGCCCAGTACCCAAGTGTGGATTAATCATATGTTGGAGGTGTAAAGTGCATCACTATTAGTTTGTGCTCTGAGCTAGTCACAGCTCACTCTCATGGAAATGAGCAGTAGAAGATGCAGCCACAAAACTCCTACACAGAAACCAATCGCATCCCTTTGAGAAAGTATTCTCACAGTGCCAGCCACACATTTCACTTCAGTCATTGCGGTCTTGCAAGGTTCAATTGGCGTTTGGGTTAGTGCTACACAAATAGAACCAAAATTACTTTGAAAGTGACTGGATTAGCCTTTAATCAGTCAGAGCCGCAAACCCCATGAGACAGAACGCCACATTTGCAAACATGCCGATCTTCAAGTTAACAGTACTAACCCTTAGCACGTCTGTTGATGTGACTAAATGTGTTTGATAAAATCTGATTCTATAGCAACATCGACACCAACGTTTCCTACTGCAGCGCTGCTTGTTGTCGTCATCATCTAAAACCGCTTCTAATAGTCAGCGACATCAGCTGCCAGGCTCAACCTATTCAGTGGATGCTCTCCAGACTTAACGTCTCGCATAGCAGAAAATTGAGTTCACAAGATTTAGGGTGGCTTCACAAGGCTATACAGAAAGCATTTCTCACCAATGTTCACTCCATGCATATTGCACCTTTCCTTTTACAAGCCCTTCTGCGTCACTTTATTGGCAAAAATCTTCTGCCTCTTTATCTCACTGTGTGCTCTCCTAGAGTCAACCACTCATCAAATATCTGCCCTCCAGCCAGCCAGTTTGCTGAAATGTCACCCCTTATCTGCACCATTCTGCCCTACAATATGTAAAGGAGAGGGACATACCGGAGAAGCAAATATGCTTGCTCACTTGCTCTTGGCTAGCAGGGGCATTAACATTAAATATACAATGATCTGTGGCACAAAAGCAGTGCAATCTATAACGTCCTGCCAGTCACAAGGAAGACCCCGGGTTCAACATTAATTTGCAAATAAAGAAATGTATACACTTCTAGGCTCTCCTGATGCCATTAAAACACAAATCTGGAAGTGTTTTCTGAAATATGTGTGACTGTGATTATTATGGCTTAGCTGTCAAGAAAAGCCGTGGGATTTTTTTTGGTTTTTCTTTTGGCCACCAGCATATTTCTTCATTCCTTCTTTTGTGAGATCTTCTTTTGTGGGATGCTGTCTGGTTTGCCATGAGACTTTTGAATGGGAAAGTTTTTCACTCTGAGCCTCAGTGAACATAACCTTTACTTTCGGATCTTTTTGGCCAGTTCAGCCGCGGTCGTCTTTAAGACTACTGGGTAACGGATCCAACTTCTGACCTCCATCTTGTACCGACGATCCGTACTCATGTTGAATTCTTTGCATGTGCCAAACTGCCTGGCACTAACTTTCAGCCCCTCATTCTCTCCCTTCCTTTTTTATTTCTTCTCTTTTCCTGTAGTGTTTCTTGTGTATTTTTCAGCTTTCTGAGTATATGAGTGCAGATTTGTAGTAAGTTGAATGCAAAGGCAATGATTTGCAAATGTCTGCCTTCTCTGACTCATGTGAGGACTGTAAGGGTAACGAGGACAAATGTCTTACTTACATACATACATATAAGTGATGTGCGGGTCGAGGTTTTTTAATACCCACACCCACCTGACCCATTATGGGAACCAAGCCGCACCGCCTGCCCCGCTAAAATATGCGTTCATTAACCACCCAAACCTGACCCGACCAGCAAACCTACAAATTTAGCCTAGGCTATACAGCAAAGTGAGTAGTGTTGTACTATTTTGTATTGGGGCTGTTTGCCTAGCATAATACACTGATTGCAAGGCATAGCCTGTTGTTCTTAGCCTAACAACATCTGGGTCTAGGCTGCTAAATAAACAGACAAAGGGGCCGCTCACGAAATTTGTTCTCTGCATTTAATCCATTCTATTGTATAGGAGCAGTGGGCAGCTGCAGCACCCAGGGACCAACTTCAGTTCTTCTTTCTATTGCCTTGGTCAAATAGAAAAATATCTATATTGGATAAGGTGAGGGACATCTTTATGGAGTTGAGGCAATTATCTGTTATGATAAGTCTCTTCACGTGCATTCGTATTGATGAAGTAGTGGAGGTAGTCTGTATGACATTACAAAACGACCCCATCCTTAGCAATAGAACCACCCTTAACACTGACCAAGTGTGATTGTTCCTGAAGCTGTCGTCAGTCCATTTACTTCAATACAGGGGGTAGTACTATAGGCAGAGGCATGGGTGTGCTATGGGTTCTCCAGTCTCACCCATAGTGGCCAACTTGTATATGGAGGAAGTGGAAAAGAGGGCTCTGGTGTCCAATTCAGCGACACCACCTAGCCAGTGGTTCAGATTTGTGGATGACACCTGGATTAGAAATAAATATGAGGCCGCTCTGATGGCCGAGCAGAATAAACTGCCATTCTTGCAATCCGCTTGTCATATCCCAGACTCGCCGTAACCGGTCACAGCCAGAGCGTCCATGGGGTAAGGCATTCATTAGGCCACCCTTACCTGAGGGATAGTGGGTGTAGATCGGTGTAGTGTTCGGGGACTCGTCGTTCTCCGGCGACCCCTCTGGCCCATCCGGGCGCCTGCAGCTAAGCAACTGAAAGCATTCTCCCTACGTCTCCTTTGCAGCCTGAAGGTAATGCAATCCATGCAAGGCTTCAGTGTGTAAAATAGCGAGAGCAGCCGACATGAGTTTGAAGGAAGCTGGTGTTACGACTATCTCCTTCCTGTGGAAAGGTGAGCCAGGGGAGTTATTCGACAAGAGTTCCGGCCATATGCCATTGAGTTAATCGAGTGGGATAAGGGGAAAAACTAGAAAAAAAAATTTTTTTAAATGAGTAAAATAAATCTCAGGACAAATCACATTTCACTGACCGCATTAACTCGGTGGACAACCACATCAAGTTCACCAGGAAGGATGTGAAGAATGACAAGTTAGCCTTCTTAGACTGTGAAATAGCAATTGGTGATGGGGACATTGGATTGTTGATGTTTACCGTAAACCTACACATACTGATCAGTACTTAAGGTTTGACTCTCATCATCCACTGGAGCACAAACTAGGAGTCATCAGGACGCTGTACCACCGATCTGACAAAGTCCCCACTGACACAGCGGCTGGGGAAGGAGAGAAATCCCACATTAAACAGGCCTTGGTTAAGTGTGGTTATCCTAACTGGTTGTTTGTCAAAGCCAAGAAGATGCCCAAACAGTGCATGAGCTGAATGAAGATAGGAGAAGGACAATAGCTGCCTAAGTGTAAACCAGTGGTGATTCTGGAACGCATTTGCAGAGAGTGTAGGGGTGAAGCACCACCGTGTACCACCCACAGGCCAATGGGTCGTGTGAGCGGTTTCATCGCTCTATGAAGGATGCTCTTCGGGCCAGCCTCAAGGACAGCAGCTGGGTCGAAAGGCTCCCGTGGGTCATGCTAGGTCTCAGGACCGCCCCTAAGGAGTATCTCCAGTCCTCGTCCACTGAACTTATTTACAGCCAGCCACTGTGGGTCCCAGGGGATTTTGTCCTCAACTCCACGGTTCCATGGTCTGCAGCCCACCAACAGACTACGCTTCTGGATAACGCCAGAGTGGTTGCAAAGTGCATTCTCACGTCCCTGCAAGTCTGCAGTCGGCAGAATACGTTTTCATCCACTACGACGCCCACCATGAACCCCTGCAGCCTCCCTACGATGGCCCGTTCCACGTCCTGGAGACCGGGAACAAGCACTTTGTCGTGGACATCGGTGGCAAGCGCATTTATGTGGATCACTTCAAACCGGTTCACCTGGACTTGGACCAACCTGTTGGACTGGCCCAGCCCTCGTGGCAGAGGCACCCTCCTACCCGGCCCCCACCCCCCAACAAAGCCGCCAAGGCTACTCCACCCCCAACCCTCCCGATGCCACCGCAGGGTCCCTAAGGTCCCTCCAGTGGGAACCCTGGCCCCTGCTCCCTTCGGCAGAGCTGTTCCGGCTGTGCCATCTGGCCCTCATCACATAAACTCTACCGGAAAGGGTGAATTCTAAGGGAACGTGTGTAGTGGACTTATGGACATAATTCACCATAGCTTGTTGTTTTGTATTAAGTTGACATGCTCACATTAAGGGCTCAGGGTGTAGCCATGGTAACACAGCACCATGTTGTTGAGGCAGGGTTGTGAAAAGGAAAATAAATGACACGCATTCGTGTAGTCAAAGAGAGAAGTTTTTCGTCTTTGTTTTCTATCAACTTCCACAATGCACTGTTAAGTGCCAGGAGGATTGCCGTGACTTGTACATTGGGGAAACTAAACAGACGCTGGCGAAGAGGATGGCACGACACAGGAGAACTAACGAACACGTCAGACTAGGACTCCGCAGTCTACACCCATCTACAGGCCAGTGGCCACTCTTTCAAGGATGAGGATGTGCACATTCTTGATAGGGAGGAACGCTGGTTTGAACGGGCAGTCAAAGAGGCCACCTATGTGAAGAGGGAACGACCAGCCCTGAACCGGGGGGGCGGGGGCTAAGAGTACATCCGTCACCATCTTACAATGCTGTGATTGCAAACATTCCCAAATCCTCTGTGAACAGTACACATGACCATTGAAACTCTAGTAAATGATCACACCCATATTTGCATATGAAACCGATCATTGGTTTCGGTCGTTATGCCGCTGTATTGTTTATAAGGGTGGGGACACCTGCAGTCCGCTGAGACTGAAGAGGTCACTTAGATGAGTGATGACACGTCTCTCTCTCAGTAAACGTTGTTTCCAGATGAACTGATTCAACTTCCTGTGATTTTCTTACCTGGAGTATTGCGCATGCATGAAGAAATCTCAATGTATTATCCTCAAGCTTCGACACTTTTTAATCTTTATGTGCTATCTTATTTCTCTATGATTTTATCTTGTCATTTGTCCTCTAAATGTACTTTTATCATCTGTTCCTTATTTGATGCCTTTTTTTGCCTCATGTGAAGCACTTTGAATTGCCTTTGTATGTGCAATGTACTATACAAATAAAATTGCCTTTCCTTGGAAATATCTTTTCACAGGATTTGAAAGGATGAATTAATCTTCCTTGCATTGAGTTTATTCTTGTAATATAGGGAATACAAATGTAAGAAACACACAATGTGCAGATTTTCAGCCTGCTCAGTCAACTGGTATTCCAGTGAGTGTGTCTTTACAAAGCACAAATAGGCTCCTTGCTGTGTTTGAGTTTATATAAAAATGCCAACAATTTAGCAAATTTTCTTCAACCGATATTGAGGAATGTAGTACAAAACAAGTAAAAAAAAATACATGGTTTGAATCATTTCATTAGATACAAACTACTCCGATCACGTTTGATGCAACGGGAGCTGAGAGAGGGGTATTTGTGTCTTCAAGAAGACACAATACACATTTCCTGATCTTGTTTTCTTTTTTTCTCTTCTCTGAATTCGTTTTTTATTGAGATAAATACGGCCTCGTACGAGTATAGACACTCCAGCCATGGTTAGGGTCCGCGCCTGCAATGACACGTACATCGATTTAATTATAATAAACAGGGAGAGGGGCTTGCCGGTGACTAATCTTAGTCAGCTTGATTAATAGTGTTTTTGTACCCTGGGCCTGAAATTAACCAGGGACATATCTGGTTTTCCTCCTCCTCACCTATACCGCGTATCCGCACACTGCAAGTTTGGTTTCCTATGCGAGTGGTGTGCTTCATAAATGGACGCCCCTCCAGTTGGGTGCACATGGCGAGCCCCGCTTCTCACACCTCCTTGTACAATCTGCATCCACGACTGATCTCTGAACAACAATCCATGAATCATCATTAGTTTTTGTGATAATTGCGCTTGTCCAACCCACATTTGAGAGCAATTGTGGCTATTTCAGTGCTGCACGTTAAGCTCCCAGCCGGGAAAACCTTATCGATTTCAGTCTTTCATTCTATCTTGGGTACAAGTCTCACCTTAGCAGTTACAGCACTGCAGTAATTTATTTGCATGCATATGCAAATCACAGGCTATTCGTTTTATTGCTCCACGTCTTCTTATGTAAATGAATCCCTAATTACAGCGCAAATAACAGGATTTTTCATTCCGTCCACCTCTCTGGTTTTCTTTGCCGCCATTAACCTCCGCTGCTTGCTCTCCATCTGTGCTGTCACATTACCCTCAGATAACATGAGGTTGGGTGGAAACAAGAGAAACTCGAATGGGCTCCAAAAATTGGCTGTCAGTTATTTGAAAAATTAACCAGTCTGCACTGTGATTTTGTCAAAGTGTAATTATTTTCATTGGGTTGCTAAATATTGAGTTAAGCCAAGGAAATGAGTATATCTATCGTGAAATTCATTTGTCTGTCGTTCTCGCGAGTGTTTTGTTAAGCTGTAATGTATTCCGCAACGTAACAAACTTGTCATAAGATACTTTGTACATTGTGTAGCACTTAACTGGATACTGAAGAGGAAAATATAATTACAATTTCCCTTTGGTTGGAAACAGTTTCCAATATGGCTGCCAGTCAGCAGTGGAAATTAAATCACGGTGGCTCAGAATTAGGTGTGCAGTCTTGCTGGCCTTTATGTATGTGGATAATGGCCCAATCCCAACCCCCCCCCCTTCTGGCCCTACCCCCTCTTTTGGAGTGCCCTCTACTGGGTAGTGGCCCTTCAGAACGGAGCTACAAGGGGTATGGTTTGAAATCTTTTCCTCGAAAATGGGACACCACTTGTTACGTCATCGAAGCTGTTTATACCTGCTCTTAACATGCGTCTTGGGTGATCTGATCACAAGTGGACCGCTCTAAGTACAGGTGTAAATGCACCCAATGCGTCTTGAGGTCCAATCACTTGGACTACATTCAGAGGTGGCCTGGGACGCATTTGTCCATATCGCGTTTGAAGTGTAAACGCGTGTGTCCCAGGCCACATTGAAGGACCGCCAAGTATGCAGACGACGTCAATTCACTAGGCGGTCACCAAAGCCTCCTCTGGGTTGAGTTTTTTTTTTTTAACCTCGTCTGTAATTTCTGACAGACGTCAGACCCACAACTGGGGAAAAGCCCCCACCCACTTGCACATCCAAGTTCAAGTTCATTTATCCGCTGCAGTGCAGAGCCCGACCCTCTCAAACCTGCTGGATTAAATAATCTGAGCCTGAACCGACGTGATCGGGTCGAGCCTGACGGGGTTTGGGTTGAGAATTACAAACTCTAGTGTTTAGACATTTACACCCCCCCCCCACACACACACATAACGAGTTTTAATAATGAGTTTCAACTTTTGCTGTGTATTTTGAGCACAAAATGGAAGAAGGCAGACAACCGGAGCCTGACGCTGCTAATTCACTCAGTTAATTTTCCTCATCAGATTATTTGTCTCTTATCTGGCGCCGCGTGCCTCTGCTGCATCCATGCATGCCATTGTAATAATGTGAAACTATTTACCCACAATAGACTATTTCTTAAACGCAATATATCAGGCTTTCAGACAGATCTACATCATCGTCATCGTCGTCGGAATAATAACGTGTATTTCCACAGCACTTTCTACAAACCTGTTGTGCCTCACAACAAAGTGGAATGGAAATGAAAGAAAAGCTGTGCGGTTGGGATATGGGATGATTTATTGCTTTAAGAGCACTTCAAATTTTGTATGACAACATGATTGGCCAGTAATAACATACAGATGTGTAATATGTCACACTAATTGACGGCGCATTAAAATGAGGCTCGAGTGAGCAAGGATGTCTCATTTTGTTAAATGCCTGTTGCTTCGACTCCTCTCTCATGTTTCTGTACGTGTTTACATGTTTATTTACGTGACTGGCGTGCCACGGGGAGGATTTGAGATGAAGCCAGACACGGTTTTAGGCAATTAACACAGGCTTTATTTGATAATGTCTTTCATTCATTCACTCGCACGGGGCCGGTGCACTGCTCTCCCACGAGCCACGCCCCCTCGCTCCGTCTGCAGCCGAGGCTAAACCACACACCCCCCCCTTAGTGATGGATGTGTTTGTTTGCATGTAGAGCGTGGAAGTAATATCCGATCACCAGTGGTCGAGAAGCATGTGGAGACGCATTCTAATGCCAGGTATGAACTCGCATACTTGAAGCTGTCCACTTAAACAGCCTCTATGCTGTGTCTGCTACAGACACCACCAACTACAAGAGACCCCCCCCCACACACACACACACTGCAGAGAACCATCAACTGGCTGATGACCTGAAAGTGTTTTATAAACACGTGTTAGAGTGGGTTTGATAAACCCACTCTCACACCCATCACCCTCTCCGGCCACATCACACAACCAGCTGCACCCCCTGCCAGCCCCTCATCCCTCCTCACCGGCCCCCACCTTCACTCAGAAGCTCTGAAGTGGATGTGAGTCAGCTCTTCCAGAGACAGAAGACCAGGACTGCACCAGGCCCAGGCAGCATGTCTCCCTCCTGCCTGAAAGTCTGTGCTGACCAGCTGGCCCCCATCTTCACACTGATCTTCAACAGATCACTGGAGCCGTGTGACGTCCCCTCCTGCTTCAAAAGCTCCACTATCATCCCGGTCCCCAAGAAACCCTGTATCTCAGGATTAAATTACTGCAGGCCCATTGCCCTGACTACTGTGGCCATGAAATCCTTTGAGAGGCTTGTGTTGGCCCAGCTGAAGGACATCACAGGCTCCCTGCTGGACGCCCTGCAATTTGCCTACCAGGCAAGTGGATGATACTGTCAGTATGGGATTGCACTACATCTTGCAACATCTCGACTCCCCAGGAACATACACAAGGGCCCTGTTTGAGGAATTCAGCTCAGCATTCAACACCATTGTCCCAGACATCCTCCACTCCAAACTCACCCGGCTCACTGTACCAGCCCCACCTTTCAATGAATCAAAAACTTCCTGACAGACAGGAGGCAGCTGGTGAGGCTGGGGAAAATCACATCCAGCACCCTGACAATTAGCACTGTCGCCCCCCCATGGATGTGTGCTCTCCCCTCTGCTCGTCTCCCTCTCCACAAATGACTGCGCCTCAGGAGACCCGTCTGTTAAACTCCTGAAGTTTGCAGACAACACAACGGTCATTGGCCTTAATCCGGGACGGTGACAAGTCTGCATAGAGCCAGGAGGTTGAACAGCTGGCTCTCTGGTGTGGTCATAACAACCTGGAGCTGAACACGCTCAAAACTCGGGAGATGACAGTGGACTTCAGGAGGAGCCTCCTAACACTGCCCCCTCACCATACTCAACAGCACTGTTTCTGCTGTGGAAACCTTCGGGTTTCTGGGATCCGCAATCTCGCAGGACCTAAGGTGGGCATCCAACACACACAATCATAAAAAAGACCCAGTACTTTCTGTGCCAGCTCAGAAAGTTCAACCTGCCTCAGAAACTGCTGATTCAGTTCTGCTCTGCAATAATCCAGTCTGTTCTCTGCTCATCCATCACTGTCTGGTTTGGATCAGCCACCAAACAAGACAGGAACAGACTACAATGGACAGTCAGGACGGCAGAGAAAATCATTTGTGCCAACCTGCCCTCCATTCGGGATTTATACACCTCCAGAGTCAAGAAATGGGCAGGCAACATCACTGCAGACCCATCACACCCTGGTCACAACCTGTTCCAATTCCTCCCCTCTGGTAGGCGCTACAGAGCACTGTACACCAAAACAACGAGACTACAGAACAGTTTCTTTCCACGGGCTGTCACTCTGATGAACACTCAATATTGTCATAATAAATCTAAGCACACTGTGTATACTGTATATTTTACGTATACATGCATAGTCTCTCATGTCCACTTACCTCATGTTTAGAAGTGACTTGCTAACATATTTATTCCAGCATCTTTCCACTCTGCACCATTGCACTATTAACTTCCTGCTTCACCTAGTCATTCCTTGTATATATTCCTGAAGATTGTTGTGGTGTTATTATATGTAAGTACATTGAGAGCCACTAAACCAAGTCAAATTCTGTCTATGAGTAAACATACATGGCCAAATAAAGATGATTCTGATGTTCCATGTTACGCTGCCTCAGTTCGCAAAGCATTCTGGGAATTTACTTCTACCACTCCGTTTGAGTCTGCATCTGAAAATGTTCTGTTTGGAGGGCTTTTGGATGGTAGGATGACCACTACCCCTCGATCCCCAAAAGAAATGGGACGCCCTACCCTACGCGGCCGCTTGTTGAAATGGGGGGGTAGGGCCAAGGGGGGGGGAATTAGGATTGGGCCGATGTAGTGAATTGTTCTCATGATTCCTTGTGTGCTGGATGTGTGCATGTGTGTGTGAGACCACATTTTTTATCCATGCATGCATATTTGCATGCACGTGGATGCATGTCTTTCAGCACATGCATCATTTGCATACATGTTAAAGCAGGCACATGTTGTCGCACGTATGTACGGCACATTTATATTGTCCTGGGAGATAGGACGTTCCTGTGTTCGTAAATAGCCATACATGCATTTATTCTCCAGCACACTGCATATGACTACACTGAACCTTTGCACTTTCAGCTGAGCAAGAATTATCTCCCTGGGCAGCAAATGGAGGAAGAGAGTCATAGAGAGGATGGTGTAATCCTTCGTCCTCCTTCTCTCATCCCACCTACAGTTAAGATGCTGTACGCCAAGCTAATGAAAGCCCTCAAGGCATACTTGCCATTCCTCCATAATGTTTCATCTATTAGTTATTAATGGAGGAGCTACAGCGAGTTAGTGAGCCCGTGGATAAGGTTTCGCAGCCTTGTCATCTTAGTTTTTTGTTGTTGTTGTTGTTGTTGTTGTTTTTGCTATGTAAAGCATGACAGCAGATGATATTACATGGCCCCTGTTCCCTTGTGTGGAATATAAGAAAAGAATATTCTGGGAATGAACCTCCTGGCCAAGTTTACTTTCAGCTATCTCTTAATGTACAATACTCAATTCTATATATGAACCCAGCAGCACTATGACCCCCCCCCACACACACACACACGTGTGTGTGTGTGTGTGTGTGTGTGTATTTTCATATGTGTCTTTCAGTCATTCTCTCTCTTACACTCTGTCTCTCTGACTTTCTTTTTTTCACCACCATTTTTCTTTTCTAAGCATGAAAAGCAGCGATGCTGGGCAGGGGAGATTAGAAACTATGCGGCTTGGCCATGCAGAAACAGACCATTCTGTTTCCTGGTCCTTACAGTGCTCTGTCTGTGTGTACTATATTGTGAATGAAGGGCAGTCTTGGGGCTCCTGCTACTCTGCGTATCTCTTCACCACATCCCCCCTCAACCCCCCTTGTCTTTTCTTCCCCTCCTTCGCTTATCATCCGTGCTCACACCTGTGGCAGGTGGGCCACTCTTTTTCCTGCTTTCGCTAGAGGGCCCAGACAGGATGATGGGTGCAGATAACCTTTAAATCCAAGAGAAAAATATGAAGGGGCAGCATAGAGGCAAGGGGAGGGGGGGTTGCTCTCCAGTGGCCGTCGGGGGTCTGAGGGCCCGGCTGGCAGGCTGCTGGACTGAGGAGATGCCGAGGCTTAGCTTCATCCCTGGGCCGTGGGCCACGGATCAGGCAAGGAGCTCCTTTGGCAATGTAAGCCTGCGATCACATTGGATGCCATTTAATGTGAGGTGCGCCATACTGCTTTTTTTTTTTCTCTGACCGCATTGGATGCATTTTTGGCTGTTAGAGGTAGCTTGCGGTTGTTAGGCAGCCTCAGAATAAGCTGTCAATACATTGTGTGTCAGTATAAGCAATAAGGGAATTAGCTACATGAGTTTACCCATCAAACTAATTTTTACCTCTTAAACAGCTACTACTAGCTAAACATTGCATTTCTTTATATTACCTATGCTAATATTTATTTTTCTGAAAGTGTCTCCTAACCCAGTCCTCGTATGCAACCTTGCAAAGTTTGGCCTGCTTGTAGTTAATCATATAATAGAGCTTAATTATGTCAGGTAAGCCAAATCTGACATAAAACTGGTTGTATCCGAAAATGCGTACAAGACTATTTAGTACAACAGAATAGTATGTGTTTTTAGTATGTCCGAAACCAAAATATACACCAAATAGTATGAGAACAATGCCTGTATGTCATATTACATCGAGAGAAATATCGGAGTGTGTAAGCCCTGGAGACTATGCTAGCATGCGTATCCCACAATGCATTGCGATGCTTCATGACAACAATCAATAATGATGGATGGCGATACAAAACCCATGCGGCAGAATGATGGAACTGTTTAAATATAAGTATTATTTTTCGATATGCAAGGCAGAGCATATTTAAAATAATTTTTACATTTAAAAAAAGATGTGGATAACCCTAACCCCCTAAACCTGGCCTACAAGTCTGTGTCATCATTAACCTGCAAAGAGCTGAAAGGAAATGGTGCAGCGCTTTGAAAAGCCCATGTTCTTTTTATTCACACTAATGGTATGCTGGAAGATAGTGCACATCTGCAGTTTGTAGCAAGTAGTATGTAATTGCAGATTCAACTTAACATCGGATTGGTTGCCTAAGTACAAGTTGGCCTACCTATGCGGGGTTAAGTAAAAACCTGCAGGATAATGCCCCCGCTATCCTGCAGGTTTTCATCCCACTATCCCGGAAAGCTGGTACTGTTCATTGAGCCGTATAAAGACGTGTTTTTTGAGCTTTTCAGACTGCAAAATAGCAGTAGTGACCCCAGTGAGTGCTGCTTCTTAAGAGGGGAATTTTTCTGTGCTGAAGCTAATGAAAACTTACCGCAAACCCACCATAACCGATGAGAGATTGAGCAATCTGGGTGTACTAAGTACTGAGTAGGAGGGCAAAGGCTTTGAATCTTGACTCATTTGTTGATCGGTTTGCCAAAAATCCCCAAAACTGCAGAATACAGCTGCTGTAATGTGAAATTATAATTTGATAAAATTGTAACTGGAAGTTACTGAAACAAAATGCTGTTACTGAAACAAATACCAATTATGGTATTTTATGTTGTTTTTTTATTTTTATTTTTTTCATGTGCTATTACTTTATATACCGAACTAAAAAACTTTGAAAGCTTGAACACTCTCTTTGTCTCTTTTGTCCTGGGTCGACTGTGCCCCTCTGACAACACAACTGGCCCCAGCCTAGCCCCCCCCCCCCCCCCCAGTAAAATTGGTCTAGAACCGCCACTGAGTGGGGGGTACTTTGGGTTTGGAAACACTGCTCTAAAACCTAAATAGGTGGAGATCACATGTGTTTGCGCTCCCTTCTTCGTCTTGGTTGTAGACAGTTGAGTTGAGAAGGTCCGCCACCTTTGCTCCTCCTATTGGACATCAGAGAAAAGGCAGCTGTAACGTTAGGCAGTTTTCCTGCGCAGAGATGAATATTTTTCCACTTCGGGCACTCAGGGCGTTTCTCCTGGGGTGGACAAAAACCAAGGCGACCGGGTTGCATAAACGGCAAGCAAAATGCTTTGAGCCCACAGAAAACAATTACAAGAAGGTACAGCTCACTGCCAAAAAAAAGTGTCGAGTACGATGCAGCCCAAGAAAAGCTCAGAGAGTGAAGCAGCCAAGTCTGGCCCTCTGCTGTTAGATTGATGTGAGGAGGAGGGCGAGATAATGCATCAAGCGCACCGGGGGTGAGTTGTAAAAGCAGGAGAGTGTGTCCATCTCTGTCGGCCAGTGGCTGGGGTGGGGTGGGGTGGGGTGGGGGGGGGGCGCTGCGCTCAGCGAGCTACAATAAAGTTCAGTCGGCGTAGACTGCTTACTCCACACCTGGACAGGCAGCAGTGGGAGACGGATGAGGGACAGGGGAAGAGAGGGCACGGAGAAAAAAAAAAAACATCTTGTGAGGCATCTTTTCTTGCCCGTAGTGTTTACCCAGAATTCCTTGCCTTTTACAAAAGGGGGTTCTGAGCAGACCGCAATGTATCACAGGGGAAGAGGTTGCCGTGACGACAGCCCAAAGGCGCCATTACTCATCCTTCTCAACGTGAGGCCGCCGTGCCGCCTCAAAACTAGCACAGAAATGCAAACGTTCACGGAATCGCAAGCAGTGATTTATCAGGCCTCGCGGAAACCTCCCAACGCTGCAACTGTTGCTGAGCTTGAATGAGATTAATTGATGCGGGTATGGAACCGGCGTAATCAAATTTAACTGACGATATGGTAAACAACATTTTTCTTTTGTGATGGTCCGGTCTTTGAGTTTATTATTGCATTGTTTTTTGTTTGTTAAAAAGTCTCTCTGCAGATTAAGATTGACTGCTTGGATTAGGTGGTTCACATTTTTGCCCACCAGGGCCCGGTTGGCTGCCTCATCAGGAATCAGGAACAGTTTACTGTCATCTCATTCATGTACTTTAGTACACGAAATAGACAAAATTTTGTTTCTCCCAGCCCACCGCAGTGCAACACAGAAGACAAAAAACACATATCCAAAACAAAATCACACCACCAAATACATGCAAAAACGGGGAGAACAAAGCAAAAAAACAAAACACACACACACACACACACACACACACACACACACACACACACACACACACACACACACACACACACACACACACAAACAGTCATCAACACAGTCCATTCAGTAAATTTGCAACACAGCCCAAAAAGTTCACTATCCAGAGAACGAACGCCAGCCAGGATGACTGTCGGACCTGCTGGTCTGCATGGGCGAACAGTTGTGTATCATGACATTGGTGTTGGGCTCCATGCCATAGAAATGCAACAATATTGATTACTGAGAAATAATTCCTTTACATTAGCTCGGTATTTTTCCCAGTAATCAATACCGGTTGCATTTCACCACATGATAATCGTGTTACTTATTAATATACCATCTATTAACAAATCAACCCCAGTTCACTCTAGTTATAATCAATGTATGTGTGTGTGTGTGTGTGTGTGTGTGTGTGTGTGTGTGTGTGTGTGTGTGTGTGTGTGTGTGCGTGCGTGCGTGCGTGCGTGCGTGCGTGCATAAGCATGAATTTCTATGACCTACATGCATTACACAGACATGTTTGACATATTTGCTCTGCAAATATTAATGCATTTATGGACATTTACATGTGTATGTTTAATAGCCATCCATCCACCCATTATCCAAACCACTTATCGTAGGCAGGGTCATGGGGCTGCTGGAGCCTATCCCAGCAGTTATTGGGTGGCAGGCAGAGAGACACCCTGGACAGGCCGCCGGTCCATCACAGGGCCCACACACACACACACACACACACACACACACACACACACACACACACACACATTCACACCTAGGGACGATTTAGTACGGCCCATTCACCTGACCTACATGTCTTTGGACTGTGGGAGGAAACCGGAGCCCCTGGAAGAAACCCACACAGACACAGGGAGAACATGCAAACGCCACACAGAGGATGCCCCGGGATGACCCCCAAGGTTGGACGACCCCGGGGGTTGAACCCAGGACCTTCCTGCTGTGAGGCGACCGCGCTAACCACTGTGCCACCTGTTTAAGTATAATGTTTGTGAATGCAAATGATGAATGGAATTATACAAACCATTTTAAATCGGCACTGGCTGAAGCTGGACTGGGTGAAATGAATGAATGAAATATAATCTCCGGAAATGTTTCATTATTTGATTATCCTAACAATTTGTCGCTCACGGAGTGATTGTGAGAGGGAATCATCCGGAAACATTGGAGGTGCTCTGGTGTCACACTGATACCGAACGCTGACTAACAGAATCTTGTTTTCCCCTCATGTTCTCAAGTTGAAGTTCACAGGTGCTGGAATTAAGATATGACAGCGAATGCCAACTCATTAGTATTGTCCCTACACGGCAGAAAGATGCGCCGGCGAGAAACTGAGCGTCGGCTTCGGTGACGCATCGTCGATGTGTACCAGTGAGAGCAGCGGGGCGTCTGAAGCGAGGCCACGGGGTGATGGCGAGCAGCTAATGAGGTCTGTAGCGGAGCACAGAAGAACCTGGTAGCAAAACTTAACAAGCTGCCGCCGCACACTCACCGAACGCCAAGCACATTGCCATTCACTGGTGGGGGAAGAATGAAAGGAGCATCAGGGGAAAAGAGGAATGGCGGCAGCCGGTCCTTGTGTACAAGTCCTAATGAAGAGAAGAACACACGGAATGAAAAGATGGATGGAGACAAAGCCTGACGCTGACATCTCCTGTCTGCAGATGTAACTCTCATAGTTGCACAATTACTGTTCCGTTTCTCACCTCTAAGTTGAGAAAATCCAGTTATTTTTCTCCCTTTCAGCAATCAGGAGTGGGTAATGAACACTCATGCAACCTGTTTTGCAAGAGCTACAAGTGTCCATATAGAGCGCTTGTCCCCTTCAAGAGAAGGTACGGTCATGCATCGGTCAATCTATAACTGTCCAACGAAATGGACGCGAACTTGATGCATGACTATCAAGAGAAACTATCACATTTACTTAGTAAACCACATTATCAGGAACACTTAACGAAACATTGTTTCCCCCGGCCCACAGCAGTGCAACACAAAGACAAAAACACATAACCAAGAACTACAAGAACAGATATGACCAAACTAACACTTATATCCAAATTAAACAAAAAAATCACTGTCCAAGGGAACAGATGCCAGCCAGGATGACTGTCAGAACTGCCAGTCTGCATGGGCTAGCAGTTAGCTTAGCCTGCTCCGCTTCCGCATCCTGTCAGACCGCGCTCGGTGTTTCCTCTTCGGGCGCAGCTCTGGGCAGGGCCGTGGTCCTTGGGCCCACCGGATGCAGCAGACCAGGCTCCCTCAGTCGATCCAACGCCAGCTTTCCCAGCCAGACACCTTCAACACACCTCCCCGCACTCCACACGACGACACCAAAAACAGTCAACACCAAGCGAGGCCTCCGCCAGACCGCCCTCGGTGTTATGGGAACTGCCGGGCTGCATGGGCTAACAGTTAGCTTAGCCTGCCCCGCTTCCGCATCCTGACAAACCGCCCTCAGTGTTTCCTCTTCGGGCGCAGCTCTGGGCGAGGCCGTGGTCCGTGGGCCCACAGGACGCAGCAGATGTTATTTAAAGACTTTCATTATTAATTTTATTATTATTAGTGCTCCACTAAACACGCTGGAAAAAAATGGCATTGGAAAGACAAGAATGGTAATAAACAGGTATTGTTTGTAGATACAAAAACCACCATGAGACGGTTCAAGTTCATTAACGTTTTGCAAAGGCCTTCCATTAAAAAACAGACGAAACCAAGACGAGATAATAGAAGAAAACAGCAACAGCCGTTGAATTTGATGAAGAGGTTGCAACAATAAACTGTTGGCAATCGGAGTAGGCACAAACAACAGGGCGTCACTGTGTACGCTGGAAAACATTTTGGATGGATTGCAAATAGACCGAATTCAACTCCCAGTCCAAATTCCAAATTGATGATACACTGTTTGGAGAGCGCTCTTCACATCGTAGGCTTTGTAATCAGATTGGACTGCGTGACGCGGGATTCATTTAACCGCAGAAAGAAGAGAGCGGGTTTGTAATATCGGCTCGATGCTGGACAAGGTTGGGTGCCTGTTAGAGGCATGTTAATTCGTAGATTCGAATCCTTGGCTGGCGACCAGCTCATTTAGTGCACTTCAAGCCTCACTTTGCGTTTGTCATTTGAGCTTTATGTTTCCGAGGCTGTTGTTTTTCGCACAACTACTCAATTTTCTGGCAACGGCTGCACTATCCGGACGGTGGGGGGGGGACCAAAACAATATGAAGCCTCTCAGGATTCATTTGCAGCTGATCATGTTTTGTAGCTTGGCGAGCGGACTCATAATCTGCCAAGTTCCAAATAAACAGCAAAACGAACATAATTGGCTTTGCTGCCCATACAGTGGAGGGGGAGTGTTGGGGAGGGGTGGGGGTTAAAATGGTCAATAACACCCAAAAACAAACCAAAAAAAACATGAACAGACGGCGATTGTCAGTACGCAGTGACCACTGTTAAGTGGCGCTCGGGCCCGGCTTTGAGGCTGTTGGGGCAAGTTAATGAGAGTTGCACTCGATGTAAAAAGGCCATATTTATTCTCATATTTGCTCAGTGAACCAGGCGTTGGTGAACAGGCCCTCCATCAATATCACTTTGCCCCGCCCGCCATTGCTGATCTGTCCTCATTGGCTGTTACGGCTGCACCTGTGTCTGTTGCGGCAGACCCGGCTGCCAACCCCCCCACCACCACCACCACCACCACCCCTCTCCCAAGCTTGGGCAACAGCCATCGCTCATCATGGTGCTGGCCCCAAAGCCCACACGCAACTGGCAGGCCAAACCGGCCGGCATCTGTTGGGGGGCCACGGCTCTTAAGATCGCAGCTGCCTGAAGCGATTTATCACAGGGCGCACGCCGTTTGTCTGGCTGCGCACCTCGCTCCTCGCCGGAGAAGTCCGTTCTGTAGGCCGGGGGCGGGGCT
>NC_079213.1:10475160-10552867 GCF_029633865.1 Lampris incognitus
TGGTAGCCAAGATGTTTTGTGTCTGCCCTTTTCAGTGGCTAGACTGTGGTCAGCGAGCCTGTACTGGTGAGGATCTCTCTCTGCTGACTGTCTCTGACAGTGGAGAGATAGTCAGCCAATTTGTATTCCCTTTCTCTCTCTCTCTCTCTCTCTCTCTTCTCTCTCTCTCTTCTCTCTCTCTCTCTCTCTCTCTCTCTCTCTCTCTTCTCTCTCGTCCCATCTCTCTCTCCTCTCTTTCTCTTGTCCCATCGCTCTCTCTTCTCTCTCTCTTCGCTCTGTGCTGTCCACATTTCTGCGATTATCTGATTTTCTTGTCATTCTCTTTCCCAAATGTCTATGCTTATCTGATTTATTCCTTTATTGCTCTTTGCACTTTTTTCCTTCTCTCTCTCTCTCGCCTTCTGTCTTCCTCTGAAGCTGGGTGACCTCTCTCCTTGGATGTCTCTGGAGTTTTATACGGATAGCAAACGAAAAGCTAAGCGTGCCTTTAAGGGATCATTATCAAACAGTAAAACTCCCACGTTGCTCTCGTTGGGTGATTACATTTCCCCTTCTCTCGTTTCTTTCTTTCTTTCTTTTTTTTTTAATGAAACCACCGGATTCTCAAGGCTCAACGATCGACTGCTCCCTGGCGTCATAGCCTCCGTGACTTCAGAAAGAAAACAGCCCGCATTAAGTGTTGCCCATTATGCCGGTGCTTTAAGGTTTTATTCCCATTACAAATCCTGTTTTTTCTCTTACCTTTGCTCTCTCTTGCTCTCGCTCTCTCTTTCTCTAACTCGTTTGCTCTCATTTACACAAACAACAGCCAAAGCCCATTTGCATTCTGGGCAATTACATTCAATTTATAAACCGTCGCCTAACTTTGGTAGAATTAGATTCGCTAACAGGCTTAATGGCATTTAATGGAGCGTGATTTATTTATTTCTCTTTCATCGGGTCACGATATGCTGCGACTGGGGACTGAATATAGCAGATGTTTTTTGTTTGTGGTATTTTCTCCGCTATCAAATACTTGTTCTTGTTGTTCGAGGCCTGCAGACTTGTCACCGACACTTCGTGGGGGCTGCATATTAATAACCCTTTATCTTTTATTGACTCAACAATCCAATAGCAACGATTAATTCCACCGCCAAATGAATCTCGTTCTCAGGCATCCACCAGAGCTGCGGTAGTCACCCAGCTGCAGGGCGTTCAATTTGCCCAGCATCTGTCATTGACATCAAGACAGCTGTTCATGGCTCCCACCTTGCAGCCGAGCCCGTCGCAGCCAACAGGTGATTGTGTTTTATGTGATTCCCCCCCCCTCGTTTTTCTCCCGATTGTACCCCGCTCTTCCGAGCCGTCCCGGTCGCCGCTCCACCCCCCTCTGCCGATCCGGGGAGGGCTGCAGACTACCACATGCCTCCTCCCATACATGTGGAGTCGCCAGCCGCTACATTTCAGCTAACAGTGAGGAGTTTCGCCAGGGGGATGTAGCGCGTGGGAGGATCACGCTGTTCCCCCAGTTCTCCCCCCCCCCTGAACAGGCGCCCCGACCGACCCGAGGAAGCGCTAGTGCAGCGACCAGGACACATACCCACATTCGGCTTCCCACCCGCAGACACGGCCAATTGTGTCTGTAGGGACGCCCGACCAAACGGGAGGTAACACGGAGATTCGAACTGGCGATCCCCGTGTTGGTAGGCAACAGAATAGACCGCTACACACCCAGACGCCCAACACAAGTTTTGTTGGAGTAGAAAAAGTGCCTGGCTGATTTCCAGTGTGCACACTGAGACATTGTGCACATTCGTACTCATTGAGATCCATTATTTTCTTTCAGCCCAGCTTCTGCACTACTCGCCGTGTGTCATGGCAGCCTGGTGGCATTTTTGTTTTACTCTCTCAAAGACGACTGGAAGACTCGCCGGGGTACAACGATGACTCTCGACATCTCCATACTGTGTAATCTGTAGGAAGAAACAAAAAAGACAAAACCGAACCCGAATGGTTAAAACAAACAAATAGATAAACGAAGAACAATCAGTAATAAAAAGCGGGGTTTGACAGGGTGGCGTTGGACCGTAATGCAGTGATGGCGAGCCAGCTCGGCCGGCAACAAGTGCCAGCCGGCCTTGCCAGTCAGCACCCAAATGCATTCAAATGATATTCAGACATCTGTTGGGGAGATTTTGTACCACAAATCAAGTATGTGGAGGATAGATAGACTTCCTTCACTATCACAAATCCCTGCACACACACACAAGCACACGCCCACACACACACTAAATATACACCACACTCCCCAGATTTCACCCTTATTTGCAAGGTGTTCTCATGTGGGGAGATGATGCCTTGGGACAGACAGGCAGACGATGGAGAAAGATCGAACAGGGTGTGTTTTGCCTCTCTCTCTCTCTCTCTCTCTCTCTCTCTCTCTCTCTCTCTCTCTCTCTCTCCTCTCTCTCTCTCTCTCTCTCTCTCTCTCTCTCTCTCTCTCTCTGCGCTAGAAGTGGTGAAAATATTTTCCGCGTATCATCGCAGCACCTGTCATCGCTGTCACTGAGGTGACGAAGAGACGGCGGGTGCATCTTTCACTGTATTTCTCTTTTTTTTGTGTGCCTTTGTTGTTGTTGCTGTTGTTGGTTGTGTAATGAGGCTGGTCAAATTCCAGAGCTGTTGCATGGCCCAAACCCTGCATCAGTGGTCCAAACCCCAAATCGATACCTGTCGTGATCAAGCGAACATGGCATGGCTGTGCCGTCATGCACTAAAAAATAAAAAATTGAATTATAGTTACTTTCAAAAACGGCAACTTTTAGATGGCTCTCCGTATCTTCAGGGCCCTGTTTCAGAAAGCGGGTTTAGTGAAAACTAAAGTTAGCTGACTCAGAGTTGAAGGAAATTCTGGGTTTTCGGTTTTAAAAGCCAGTTCGGCTTAACTCGAGTCAGTTACTATGGCAACATACCCCGTGAAGCTAACCTGCTCGCTGGCAGGTTTTCTTCAACTAAACCTGAGTGTTATGGAAGTTTTGGGGGTCTTTCTTTCCCTGAGAGCTGATTGTAAACATGAGATGCCACAGTTATGCTTACACAAATCCCAGGGCGTCCGGGTAGCGTAGCGGTCTGTTCCGTTGCCTACCAACATGAGGATCGCCAGTTCAAATCCCCATGTTACCTCCGGCTTGGTCGGGCGTCCCTACAGACACAGTTGGCCGTGTCTGAGGGTGGGAAGCCGGATGTGGGTACAGCTCGGAAGAGTGGGATAATTGGCCAGATACAATGCGGGAGGAAAAAAAGGGGGGGTCCCCCTCCCCCCAACAAAAACAACAAAAACTACAAATCCCAGTGCAGCAGGTTTCCTGAGTGTGACGTCGTGTCCTGCCCATTTATTTTGCGGGAACGGCTGATTGATAATTGGTCACCGCCGGCCGGCACGTGAAGTTAGGGGACCGTATGGCCCACACTCAGAGGAAGGAATAGTGTTTCTACACACCTCTCTCTCCACTCCAAACAAAAGAAGAGATAGGATTAAAGGGAAAGACAGACCCCAAAACATATCCGTAACACTGGGTTTCTCCTCTCTAGCTGAGGCCTGCAGACTGAAGGAGGTGTCCGGCGTGGCGTGTCTTTTATTTTGAAGAGTCAGTTGATATTGAGGCACAAATGTTCGACAGAAATCTCCGTCTGGAGAGGTTGATCAGAACCCGCCTGCATGTTTTATCCGTAACGGTTATCTGTTTGAGCATTAGTGTTCCTGCACAATCGCTCCTTTATCTGAACAATAGTCCCAGCCCCGCATATCGTTCCTATCATTTCCAGCATTGCTCTGTTGGAGAAAAAGAAGATGCAAGTTGTATTATGATACAACACTGTCATCAATGCTTAGATGTTGTTTTTAAGGTGTAAACCTCAACAGGCCTCTCGGTGGCGGCTGACAAGGTGTCTTCATCATCCTCCCGTAATGAAATTTAACAATTTCTGTGCTCTCCTCTAAGCCACTATGAAAAATCGGGTGTGTTATGGCAGAAGTCTCCACCAGACAGCTTACACCATCAGCACCTGGCAGAAGATGAAGGGGATTAGACAATTATAACTTCACCCAGAAAAGCTTCCCACCTAATTTGAATGTTGTTTTTACAACAGTGTGCAAGCCACATCACAGTTTTTCAAATATATAACTCTGAGTCACCTTAGAAGAGATGATATCTGAAGGACAAGTAAGAATCTGGGAACGTAGCAGGAGCCAATTACAAAGAATTGCACCGCTACCAGAAAGTCAGTGTGCCAAGTTGTGTCTAAGATGGATGGGTGGGCGTCACTGAGATAACACTGGCAAGAGAGTGAATGTATATATATCATTCATTTGAACAACTAACCTCTTCTGTAGGCCTCTGAGTCCTGAGGGGAGGTTTGGTCAGATGTGCTTCCTCCAGAGATGCCTTCAGCAATAGCTCGCCCACTGGTTTGACTGAGGGCCATCTGTGATTTATTCTTTTTCTTTTAATATTTTGATATACTATATTGAGCCCCGTGGGGAAATTCCTCTCTGTATTTAACCCATCCTAGCTGTGTAGCTAGGAGCAGGGGGCAGCCACCGTGCAGCACCCGGGGACCAACTCCAGTTATTTCTTCCTATTGCCGTGGTCAGGGGCAACTGCACTAACCAGTCAGTCGGACCCAAGACCTTCTGGTCGTGAGGCAACCGCGCTAACCACTGCACCACCGTGTCTGTCTGTCTGTCTGTCTGTCTGTCTGTCTGTCTGTCTGTCTGTCTGTCTGTCTGTCTGTCTCTCTCTGTCTGTCTCTCTCTCTCTCTCTCTCTATATATATATATATATAGTATATACATATATATATATATAAAATAAATGTTGAATAAGTGGAACACTCGGAATGAAAACTTTTTTCTTTAATATTCGTGCATTGACTCGGTCAGCAATTTTCTGCCATGCAAGTTCACATTCTTCGCTGCTGCCCCTGTGTTGCTTTTTCCCTTAAATATAGACTCATATTCTGCATACGCATTCATTAATATCTCTTTTTTGGGGGGGGGGGATTTCTCTGTTTTTCCTCCCCAGTTGTTCTTGGCCAATTACCCCACTCTTCTGCGCTACCCCGGTCGCTGCTCCACCCCCTCTGCCGATCCGGGGAGGGCTGCAGACTACCACACGCCTCCTCCAACACGTGGAGTCGCCAGCCGCTTCTTTTCACCTGACAGTGAGGAGTTTCACCAGGGGGACGTAGCGCATGGGAGGATCATGCTATTCCCCCCAGTCCCCCCCCCCGAACAGGCACCTCGACCGACCAGAGGGAGGCGCTAGTGAAGCGACCAGGACACACACCCACATCCGGCTTCCCACCCGCAGACACGGCCAATTGTGTCTGTAGGGACGCCCGACCAAGCCGGAGGTCCCCGTGTTGGTAGGCAGACCACCACCACGCCACCCGGACACCCCGTCATTAATATTTCTAACTGCAGTGGGACGAAGTAGGACGACCTTTTTTTCTCGCTGGTTGCCATGGTAATTCATAGTATCGGCGCTCCGTCGATAATGGCTTTTTGTAGTTGTCACACACGAGCTTAACTCGGAGTGAACATACTCAGAGTTGACTGAATGAACTCGGATCAGCGGTCCCGAAACTGAAAACTCGTGAGTTAGACCGCTCAGTTCGTCTACCGAGAGTTCAGATGTAAACTCAGAGTTTGTTCAACCTGCCTTCTGCAGCAGGCCCCTGGCCTTTCTTCCAGAGGCAATTCGGGGTGCACCCGTACGCACGTAGCTTTTCAGTTCAGGCTTAATGCAGGTGTGTGTCCCTCCCTCGCACACCTGAACACGTATGAACACAACTACAAATATACAGCAGAAACACAAACACATCCGAACATACACACACACAAACAGGCAAAACCCAGACTTCAGTATTCGATTTCATTTTGTCTGTGATGCGTCTGCCACACACACACACAGACACACACACACACACACACACACACACACACACACACACAGACACACACACAGACACACACACTCTAAGTTCAGCGCTCCTCCCTGTAGTCCTTCCTTGCAGCAGTGCAGAACATTCCTATACCTTGATCAAGAAGGCCTCTCGTCCTCACAGACCGCCTAATAAACTTAGCCGGTCTTTTATACGGCACAGAAGAAGCCCGCGCTCACACCGATGAGCCGCCGCAGACGCCAGCCTTGTCAGTGTTCGACATACTTACCCCTACAACAGGGCTGCGGATTCGGGGTCTTAAGCCCGCCAAGATTGGCAGGCAAATATAAAGCCGCTGGGTAAGTCCACCCGGCAGATCGTGATAGGGACCGTTGAGTTTTTCACCGAGCTCTCGGGGACTCGGGTGGCGCCGCGTGGTGAGGACGGCTGAGTGTTGCTCCGTCTGGTTCCCGCTCTCCTCCCTCCGTCTGATCCCCGTCTGATTGCGTGCTGGGAAAGGGAAGTTTGGGTGTCGTCGCTCCAGTTAGCAAGAATCGCGGCGCTTCAGCGGAGTCGGTGCAGTGATGGTTGGGTACACACCTCCTGCCCCCGGACCTCCCGTTTCTCCTTCAAACAGTCCGTCCTCCAACCCACACCATAGACTTGGTTAGAGTCTACGGTGTCTCGTTTAGAGTCACTTCAAGGTCACAGAGATCGCCGTTTGCACTCCAGCAGCTCGTGGGTTTGTTTTGAGGAGGAGAGTGTGAGATGTGGTGATGCTTTGGGAAAAGACGGCTGTTTGCAGGATATAGAACGAGGGGCTAATGTATCTCTAACTGTGGCTGTCGATCTCGTCTTTGTGCCGTAAGTTGTCTCGTTAGGTTTTGTGGGGAGTCCAACCCGGAGTCAAACATTTGTCTCGATATAAAAATATCTAATCTTCTCGCTGATGGTCTCATTTGCAAATGTGGGTCAAACTGAGGTAAAGGAATTAAAATTAGAACGGGGCCTCCGAGTAGCGTAGCGGTCTATACCGTTGCCTACCAACACAGGGATCGCCGGTTCGAATCCCTGTGTTATCTCTGGCTTGGTCGGACATCCCTATAGACATAATCGACCGTGTCTGCGGGTGGGAAGCCGGGTGTGGATATGTGTCCTAGTCGCTGCACTAGCGCCTCCTCTGGTCGTTTGGAGCACCTGTTCAGGGGGGGCGGGGGAACAGCGTGCTCCTCCCATGCACGATGTCCCCCTGGCGAAACAACTCAGTCAGGTGAAAAGCTGGCGACTCCACATGTACCAGAGGAGGCACGTGGTAGTCCGCAGCCCTCCCCCGGATCGGCGACCGGGACGGCTTGGAAGAGCGGGGTAATTGGCCGGGTACAATTGGGGAGAGAGAGAAAAAAAAAGGGGGGGTGGGGGGGGGTCAAAAAAAAAAGAATGAAAACAAAAGACAAACCAGTAGGAGGCGATGTGTCTAGATGACAGAAGGTTTGAAGGGAGTCGCAGCTGGAGAGGAGCTGGAGACCTGCACATACATGCCTTGTGGGCATCGATCTTGAGACCCATAATATTGCAGCCCATTACCAAGCCGGGAACATAATTACAACACCTCTCTATTGCTCCCGAGGCAACGGCAGTGTCCATCCAGTCTAGTTACACAACTGTCATATGTATTTACATGTAGCGTGGACTCAGCATTTGTTACCCCTGGCATATAGCAATTAGCTGCGTCTGCTGGGATGATATTGATGGTGAACACACAGATGGAGGATGCTGAGCCTTTGCTCCCCCGCTCCATCCATCCAGTGACAGCACACGTGTGGGGTTAAGGCACATGGCAAACCCACACGCGGACGCACACAAACTCACACAGATATTCAGCCCCACACTTGCAAAACAATGTGTTGCACACAGACAAACCATCCTGTCAGGTTGTGGGCAGTAGGCGTTGTGGGAAGATGGGTCTTTCTTTCTCCCACTGTCTCTCTTTCCATTTATATCTCCCTCAGAGACCACCTCATCCATCTATCTCATTCCTCCCTTCCCTGTCTCCCTCTGTTGCTCTCTCTCTCTCTCTCTCTCTCTCCCCCTCTGTCACCTCTCCTTTTCAGCTCACCACTCTATCACTGGTGAAATGGAGGAAAAAATTAGAAAAAAAACTTGGGTGAATAAAACTCGTGTGTGTGTGTGTGTGTGTGTGTGTGTGTGTGTGTGTGTGTGTGTGTGTGTGTGTCTGCATGCATGTGTGCAGGCATGCATCTGTGTTCAGTGTGTGTATGGGTGGCATGTGAAGGCAGGTGTGGGGTCTGCAAGAGGGCGGGAGAGAGAGATGCATTTGGTTCTTTTTCCATTATCTCCTCATTACAAAACTCCCGGGTGCTGCGAGTCTGGAGATGAACTGCACCGACGATTCCATTTGAAAATGAAACTAATACCCTCACCCGGGCTACAAATCACACCGCGGTTTCTCATCAGCGCTGTCTAGCAGCCAGGTCCCAGTCGCCGAGCGCCGGCCCCTTGCACATTCCAGCCGTGTGCCACGAAAGTACGCTCCTTGTTTGTCCAAACCCGGCGCAGCAAAGGTCACGTGGCGGGCGTGGTTTGGGCTTTGGCGTGGAGGAAGGACTAATCAGCCTTAGCCCATCTGGCCACCGAGGAAGGCCTGGTGTATTTCAAACCGACCTCTGTGACTTTCTGTACACGTTAGTTTTAGCATGTGGGACGAGGGGCCCCAGAACTGCTGACACTTGACTTTGTGTGCGTTTGCTTGCGGGAACCTTTTAAATTGTTGCTTCGAGCCCTCGCAAACAGATTGCTAAAAACTGATGACTGCCCCGCAAAGGGACCTTGACGGCGCCAAGCTTATGATGAATTCTGTGTAATAAATCTTGGATGCCAATATCTCAGTGCGTTCCCTCATAACAGTGCCGGATCCCCATCACAGGTAGACAATATCCTATTAATGCGCCGCTGAAATGAAATTCTGATAGAGATGGAGGAATTGGCATACAGACAGAGCCATTATAGGAGTACCGCTTCAAGCATATTCACCACATCGCTGCTGCACCTCCTCCCCGTTTCACAAGGATGCTAAACCGAGTGAGTTGAAGGTTAACAGTGGACTTCGATGATGATGCCCATGAAATGTTGTAGCCGCGTCACGGCCAAACAGATAACAGCCTCGACATGCAACATGCGACCTGTTTAGAATATGCAGAGATGCTAGCTAATATGTATTAGGAGGTTTGTTGTTTTTTAACCGCATAACACGAGACTCTCACATTCTCCCTCTTTCTCTCCCCTGATTCTCTTTCCCTTTCAGAAAGGTGCCATCACTCACCCGATTGATTTTACTGCCCCAAAAAATGTCCTCCTTTGTTGACTTGCAAAAAAAAAAAAACTCCTGGAAGAGGAGGGCGAGGACGTGGGAGGGAGTGTAAGAGGAGGAAGAAGGAGAAAAATAACGCAGAGGACAGCGAGTCGAGGTGCAAGACAAACGCGCGAGAGGGCCAGAGAGTGAGAAGTAGATAACAGTGAGATAAAGACAGCTGGAAAAGGTGCAGGGGAGGTAGATAGAGGAGGGTATAGTGAGCAGAATGAGACGGCGATAAGGAGAAGGAGAGAGACGGAGGGGCGAGAGACAATGAGATGGAGAGGCTTGGGGAGGCAAGGAGGACCCTTGGAGAGACAAGCGAGAGCCACGGAAAGATATCAGCAGCGGGGGGGGGGGGGGGGGATCAAGGATAGAATGGGAAAAGGCAAGGAAAGGGATTTAATTAAAAGAAAAACAGTGCAATCCTGGTTGGGTTAGATTGGCTTGGGAGGGCGGCAGCAGTGCCGGTGGGGTTAAGAAGGAGGTAAGAAGGTGATTTATTGTGAGGTGGCCGAGTCCTCGCCGTCTGCAAGCCTTATTCATTTCTCCCCTAATCGAGATCACGGCGGCCCGACGTGCTTAAGGTAATGGCCACAGCCTGCTGTCTGCAGGGCCATCGACACCGAATCAGCCAGGCGAGACCACCACCACAAAGAGGGGCCAGGAAGGGGAGGACGAGAAGGTGGTAATGAGAGAATATACACCAAGATAGAAGGAGGAGGGGTGGAGAAAAGACAGAGATGTGAGAGGGAAGGAGATTAAGGGGAGGTTAGAGGGATGGGTTGGGAGTGAAGGCAGCGGGCTAGAGAGAATGGGAATTTAAAGAGAAGGTGCAGGAAGGATCGTAGATCATAGTCGCACAGTTACATTTGAAAGACATTGGAAAGAAACAGCGAGAGAGTGTGAGGGAAGAAACATGAAAAGGTGTACCCGATTAACCTCCGAAATGACTCAATGGACCGAAAATGTTACCAATTATTACATCCGAAAACTAAAAGTTATTGCATCTGCAAAGAAAACACCCACATGGCTCAACGGCTACACGGTGAAGGTAATGCACTTTCCTGCTCGAAAGCTGTCAAGGCAGGTGTAGACTAGGAGCAAGAGCAACTACAGTTAAACTGCTTAAGGTTAGGTAGTGGTTGAGAGTTAAGATTAGGTAGTGGTTGAGGTGAGAGTTAAGGTTAGGTAGTGGTTCAGGTGAGAGTTAAGGTTAGGTAGTGGTTGAGAGTTAAGGTTAGGTAGTGGTTGAGGTGAGAGTTAAGGTTAGGTAGTGGTTCAGGTGAGAGTTAAGGTTAGGTAGTGGTTCAGGTGAGAGTTAAGGTTAGGTAGTGGTTGAGGTGAGAGTTAAGGTTAGGTAGTGGTTGAGAGTTAAGGTTAGGTAGTGGTTGAGAGTTAAGGTTAGGTAGTGGTTCAGGTGAGAGTTAAGGTTAGGTAGTGGTTCAGGTGAGAGTTAAGGTTAGGTAGTGGTTGAGGTGAGAGTTAAGGTTAGGTAGTGGTTGAGAGTTAAGGTTAGGTAGTGGTTGAGAGTTAAGGTTAGGTAGTGATTGAGAGTTAAGGTTAGGTAGTGGTTGAGAGTTAAGGTTAGGTAGTGGTTGAGAGTTAAGGTTAGGTAGTGGTTCAGGTGAGAGTTAAGGTTAGGTAGTGGTTCAGATGAGAGTTAAGGTTAGGTAGTGGTTGAGAGTTAAGGTTAGGTAGTGGTTGAGGTGAGAGTTAAGGTTAGGTAGTGGTTCAGGTGAGAGTTAAGGTTAGGTAGTGGTTGAGAGTTAAGGTTAGGTAGTGGTTGAGGTGAGAGTTAAGGTTAGGTAGTGGTTCAGGTGAGAGTTAAGGTTAGGTAGTGGTTCAGGTGAGAGTTAAGGTTAGGTAGTGGTTCAGGTGAGAGTTAAGGTTAGGTAGTGGTTGAGGTGAGAGTTAAGGTTAGGTAGTGGTTGAGGTGAGAGTTACGGTTAGGTAGTGGTTGAGGTGAGAGTTAAGGTTAGGTAGTGGTTGAGAGTTAAGGTTAGGTAGTGGTTGAGAGTTAAGGTTAGGTAGTGGTTCAGGTGAGAGTTAAGGTTAGGTAGTGGTTCAGGTGAGAGTTAAGGTTAGGTAGTGGTTGAGGTGAGAGTTAAGGTTAGGTAGTGGTTGAGAGTTAAGGTTAGGTAGTGGTTGAGAGTTAAGGTTAGGTAGTGATTGAGAGTTAAGGTTAGGTAGTGGTTGAGAGTTAAGGTTAGGTAGTGGTTGAGAGTTAAGGTTAGGTAGTGGTTCAGGTGAGAGTTAAGGTTAGGTAGTGGTTCAGATGAGAGTTAAGGTTAGGTAGTGGTTGAGAGTTAAGGTTAGGTAGTGGTTGAGGTGAGAGTTAAGGTTAGGTAGTGGTTGAGGTGAGAGTTAAGGTTAGGTAGTGGTTGAGAGTTAAGGTTAGGTAGTGGTTGAGAGTTAAGGTTAGGTAGTGGTTGAGAGTTAAGGTTAGGTAGTGGTTGAGCGTTAAGGTTAGGTAGTGGTTGAGAGTTAAGGTTAGGTAGTGGTTGAGAGTTAAGGTTAGGTAGTGGTTCAGGTGAGAGTTAAGGTTAGGTAGTGGTTCAGATGAGAGTTAAGGTTAGGTAGTGGTTGAGAGTTAAGGTTAGGTAGTGGTTGAGGTGAGAGTTAAGGTTAGGTAGTGGTTGAGGTGAGAGTTAAGGTTAGGTAGTGGTTGAGAGTTAAGGTTAGGTAGTGGTTGAGAGTTAAGGTTAGGTAGTGGTTCAGGTGAGAGTTAAGGTTAGGTAGTGGTTCAGGTGAGAGTTAAGGTTAGGTAGTGGTTCAGGTGAGAGTTAAGGTTAGGTAGTGGTTCAGGTGAGAGTTAAGGTTAGGTAGTGGTTGAGAGTTAAGGTTAGGTAGTGATTGAGAGTTAAGGTTAGGTAGTGGTTGAGAGTTAAGGTTAGGTAGTGGTTGAGAGTTAAGGTTAGGTAGTGGTTGAGAGTTAAGGTTAGGTAGTGGTTGAGGTGAGAGTTAAGGTTAGGTAGTGGTTGAGAGTTAAGGTTAGGTAGTGGTTGAGAGTTAAGGTTAGGTAGTGGTTGAGAGTTAAGGTTAGGTAGTGGTTGAGAGTTAAGGTTAGGTAGTGGTTGAGGTGAGAGTTAAGGTTAGGTAGTGGTTGAGGTGAGAGTTAAGGTTAGGTAGTGGTTGAGAGTTAAGGTTAGGTAGTGGTTGAGAGTTAAGGTTAGGTAGTGGTTGAGAGTTAAGGTTAGGTAGTGGTTCAGGTGAGAGTTAAGGTTAGGTAGTGGTTCAGGTGAGAGTTAAGGTTAGGTAGTGGTTCAGGTGAGAGTTAAGGTTAGGTAGTGGTTGAGAGTTAAGGTTAGGTAGTGATTGAGAGTTAAGGTTAGGTAGTGGTTGAGAGTTAAGGTTAGGTAGTGGTTGAGAGTTAAGGTTAGGTAGTGGTTCAGGTGAGAGTTAAGGTTATGTAGTGGTTCAGGTGAGAGTTAAGGTTAGGTAGTGGTCAAGGTGAGAGTTAAGGTTAGGTAGTGGTTGAGAGTTAAGGTTAGGTAGTGGTCAAGGTGAGAGTTAAGGTTAGGTAGTGGTCAAGGTGAGAGTTAAGGTTAGGTAGTGGTTGAGAGTTAAGGTTAGGTAGTGGTTGAGAGTTAAGGTTAGGTAGTGATTGAGAGTTAAGGTTAGGTAGTGGTTGAGAGTTAAGGTTAGGTAGTGGTTGAGGTGAGAGTTAAGGTTAGGTAGTGGTTGAGAGTTAAGGTTAGGTAGTGGTTGAGAGTTAAGGTTAGGTAGTGATTGAGAGTTAAGGTTAGGTAGTGGTTGAGAGTTAAGGTTAGGTAGTGGTTGAGAGTTAAGGTTAGGTAGTGGTTCAGGTGAGAGTTAAGGTTATGTAGTGGTTCAGGTGAGAGTTAAGGTTAGGTAGTGGTTCAGGTGAGAGTTAAGGTTAGGTAGTGGTCAAGGTGAGAGTTAAGGTTAGGTAGTGGTTGAGAGTTAAGGTTATGTAGTGGTTCAGGTGAGAGTTAAGGTTAGGTAGTGGTTCAGGTGAGAGTTAAGGTTAGGTAGTGGTCAAGGTGAGAGTTAAGGTTAGGTAGTGGTTGAGAGTTAAGGTTAGGTAGTGGTCAAGGTGAGAGTTAAGGTTAGGTAGTGGTTGAGAGTTAAGGTTAGGTAGTGGTCAAGGTGAGAGTTAAGGTTAGGTAGTGGTTGAGCGTTAAGGTTAGGTAGTGGTTGAGAGTTAAGGTTAGGTAGTGGTCAAGGTGAGAGTTAAGGTTAGGTAGTGGTTGAGAGTTAAGGTTAGGTAGTGGTTGAGAGTTAAGGTTAGGTAGTGGTCAAGGTGAGAGTTAAGGTTAGGTAGTGGTTGAGAGTTAAGGTTAGGTAGTGGTCAAGGTGAGAGTTAAGGTTAGGTAGTGGTTGAGAGTTAAGGTTCAGTAGTGGTTTCTGAGCATTGTCATCATTTTAAACGTGAATATATATTGGCCATCTTCATCTAATCACCTCGTTTCCAACGCGTCACTGAAGCAATGATCACTTCCTTCTTTGACCACTAGGGGCACTCGGCATCAGTCAAGTGGACGACTAGCCTCGAAAGTGGACGACGAGAAATGTAATGAGAGGGGTAATGGCAGTCTAATGCTATGCAATGCGCTGTAGGCTATATACCCCGTAAGACCCGTAGCGCCTTCTGCACACTTCACAAGCAAGTTATTTGACTCCATTATTTGTGGCCATCTCGCTCTCTTTATGAACAAAATTCTGTTCATCTGATCGGAGAAGATGGCGAAAGGATGTCCCATTGTTTTCCTCTCCCTTCTTTGTTTTCGCTCCCTTCCTTCCCCCCCCCCCTTGCTCTCCATTTGTCCTCTTGTTTGTTTGATTTGCCTACTGCCAGAAGGGGAGACAATATTCTGGATGAGCCCTGCGCTGATAAATGGATGCCAGCGGCCGCCCTGTGGCATAGACTCTTGTTCAGAGTGGCAGATCATTTTGTGCCACAGAGAGAGAGAGAGAGAGAGAGAGAGAGAGAGAGAGAGAGAGAGAGAGGGGGAGAGAGATGTTGGCTGCCTGTCTCTCCTTGCTTATTGCATCTATGATTGCAACAGCAAGCCATTTGCATCGATCCACTCCTCAAAAACGCTGGCATCTGGGTTGTTACCCTGTCCAAATACCACTGGGAAGACAAGCTACATGCATGGGCACAAGGGCCCGCCAGACAACTAGTCTTGCTGATCAGTTGTATTTCCTATGAGCACACATGTCTTCACACATGGAAACAGACGCACACACACACACACTCAGTACATGCATACATATCACATATTAGAAAGTCAGTAGGCTGGAATGACCACTCCATAATTTGGCAGTTGGTGGGCACATGCACAATCCGCCTACATCCATCACCGGAGTCTGTGGCCTGCAAAGGAAAAATAAAAAAGTTGGACAGAACAACAGCAGAAAAGTAGGTAGCTACTCTTGCAAAGACAGCAGTTTTATTTGCCTCGTTGTCAGACAGTAATAGATCAGCAATTAATTGCCGGCGGTCACAGATGAGGCCTGGTATTTTGATTACTGTGATTTTTAGGAGGCAAGAACAATGCCCCTGTCTGAATATTATTTATTGTGTAGCAGAGCTCATTATACGTACAGACCCTCAAGTGAAAAATAACTTGTCTTTCAGCAACAGTGCAGCGAACACTCAATTGGTGCCGCCATTGTCTTCTCAATTATGATTTAACACAATTAACAAGCGGAGATTACATTAACGCTCCCAATGCAGAGACCCCCCCTCCTCCTTTTCAAGGAAAAAAATAATAATAATTTGGACATATAACAAATTACGGGGCTTAATCAGCTGTAGTTGCATGTGATTTGTAATTTTCGAGTGATTTAATGGTTGACACACTTGATAAAGCACGTGTGAACGCAGGTTTGGGGAATTTGCAGTCTGCCTGTCGTTCCAGCTTGTGCAATTAAACCTCATATTCGGTACCCGATGCTCTCCGCGTCCTTTACATTCAGGTTTTAATAAGGATGAATATAATCTCTGGCCAGCCGTGCTGAGACCTCCCTCGAAGCGCGACCTTGCGAGGGTGCATTTGAAATATAATCTGCCCAGTTGCGTTCAAAGCGTAAAAACTGATTAGTTGGCGAGTTGCACGACTGCGAACGGGGACGGCTGAAGTCCAATTTTTCTCGTCGCCGGAGTGACGTAGCGAGATGATTAACCAACACTGCAGCCAGTGATACCGGTTTATAGTTTCCGGTGTGAGAGAAAACACAACCTTTTTTTTTAATCAATGACTCTGAATTGTCAACGGCCGTCTGGTAAGACGGAGATTAAAGTGAAGAGACTGTTTCGACCCAAAATACTGGCAGTACGTTGAAGGGCCTCCTCTGTGTCTTGCATTATTAAGAGCACATCCCTTGGAGGCTGCTTTTAATCCCCGTAGTGTTAAGCCTTAAGTATTACCACCGAGACAATTAGGATTCTGTGTACTGCTGCTGCAGGTTGGGGTTTGGGGCCCTGTTCAGTTTTATCTTGAATACCTTATTGTACAACACGGCTGAATCACACTTTTTTTTGGATTTCCCTCCCCAGTTGTACCCGGCCAATCACCCCACTCTTCCCGAGCCGTCCCGGTCGCTGCTCCGCCCCCTCTGCCGATCCGGGGGAGGGCTGTAGACTACCACACGCCTCCTCCGATACACGTGGAGTCGCCAGGCGCTTCTTTTCACCTGACAGTGAGGAGTTTCGCCAGGGGGATGTAGCACATGCGAGGATCATGCTGTCCCCCCCCCCACCCCCACTGAACAGGCGCCCCAACTGACCAGAGGAGGCGCTAGTGCAGCGACCAGGACACATACCCACAACCGGCTCCCCACCCGCAGACACGGCCAATTGTGTCTGTAGGGACGCCCGACCAAGCCGGAAGATAATGTGGGGATTTGACCCGGCGATCCCCGTGTTGGTAGACAACAGACTAGCCCGCTATGCCACTCAGGTGCCCCGAATCACACATTTGACAAAGATGAGAGTTGCTCACCACCATCCCAATATTACAGCTTTAATAATCAGCCCCTCACGAAAGATGGATATGAACTGAGGAGCAAGTTATGGCAAGAGAGGAACATTCAACGTTTTCCCCACGTGAGAAAGAGACGGTCCCACAGTCAGTCTCTTTGTTCGGTGTGGGGAAATATGATAGTCTTCGGTTGGACCACGTTGTCCCGGTGGTAACGCTTTTTCAGTACCACAGTTAAGTCCTGTGATTGCCCAGTTAATACACCACTTTCTGTATTCCTCACGAGCCCAGGCGCCTCATATTGGGTTTGATGGGTTGCAGAGGACAACAGCAATTGAACGGACTACAAACTCTATCAACACACAAAAGTTAAAATTACTGCTTTTATTTATTACAAAGCTCACTGCAAATCTATAGATTTATTACAAATCACATCTTGCACACTTGGGTGGAAGATAAAAAAGAGTCGAATTTAATGCATAAATCCAATGCGTTTCGACAAACGCATTCGTCAGGGCTGTTTATCTTCAAACCAAATGTGCAAGAATTTTTTTTGTGTTCTCTCTCTTGCTACTCCATCTTTGCAACTTGTTGGTTTACAGCAGAGCGGCACCAGAATTTCCTCCTTTATTACAAAGGCAGCAATTTGACCTGATAAGGAAGGTTAATGGTTACGCTACCCAGCAGTGATAAATGTGCACTAAGCATCCCTACATATTAGCGGGACTTACAATTTGACCCTGGTTGACTCCTGGATTGAACCGCCGCAGTACGGTTGTTTTTCACCATTGTAAGCCGCTGAAAATGACACAAAACCCATTGCACCAAAGGACCCGGGGCTATGTTCATCAAGTTAACGTCCAAAGGCTGGAAAAATAAGCAGGGTGGGAGGTTCATGCTTTAGCCTTCCCCTTTGCGCTGTTTCATGTTAGTGCTCGGAGTGGAAACGGCGATTATTGCGTCTCTCCATTTGTCACGGTACTTTTGACAGCTTCAAATGACAGACACAACTCTTAAGTGCCCCCGGGGTGACATATTGACCGAGCTTTGTCTTTATCCACTGAGGATAGCGTGTCAAAAAGCAGCGAAAAGTCGACCTCCGTGATGGCTGCCGATACTGTTGTACTTGACGGGAGAAAGTTCAATTTTAGAGCACAAAACGTGACGTGAGAAGAAAGTTTGCAAATTAGACTTTTTTCCCCGTCATTTTTTTAAGGTATATTTATGACGAAGAATATACCATTTGGGTGGCACAGTGGTGCAGTGGTTAGCGCGGTCACCTCACAGCAAGAAGGTCCCGGGTTCGAACCCTGGGGTGGTCCAACCTTGGGGGTCATCCCGGGTCGTCCTCTGTGTGGAGTTTGCATGTTCTCCCCGTGTCTGCGTGGGTTTCCTCCGGGTGCTCCGGTTTCCTCCCACAGCCCAAAGACATGTAGGTCAGGTGAATCGGCCACACTAAATTGTCCCTAGGTGTGTGTGTGTGGGCCCTGTGATGGACTGGCGGCCTGTCCAGGGTGTCTCCCCGCCTGCCGCCCAATGACTGCCGAGATAGGCTCCAGTATCCCGTGACCCCAATTGGGATAAGCGGCTTGGATAATGGATGGATGGAATACACCATTTGTTCACTTGTTGTCAGACCCGGCTCTAGACAACATGGGGCCCTGGGCAAGGTTTTCTTTGGGGGGCCCCCTCCTTACTTTGCCTGGATCCAAGACCTCATCCTCACCTAGGTCGTCCGTCAGGACACCCCAAACATAGGGTTTCGGTTGCGAATGTTTGTTTAAAGCGTGGGGCGCTACTCCACATGCAGCTCTATGGTTCTCCACTAGCTGGAGATTTTGTGCCTTTCCATTGCCAAGGTGCATTGATCATCTGCAAAGCCAAGATGTCCCCCGGTCCATAACATCAGTCTATCGATGCCCCAGGACTACTGCTACCCATAGGAATAGCAGGATTTATTATCGAGGTTTACTCCTCTAGATCCGCTGTGTTCTGCTCTGTTGTCTCCCGACAACGTTAACAGGATCACCGCGAGGAGGGTGTGGCTCTTCACCACGCACGGACGGTCATTCATCATGCAGAGGCTATATTTTGTGCTTCATATGATGCTGGGGTGTATAGAGACCAGGCTAAGACGCCACGAAAAGGCCATCGAGGAAAAGTACCACTCCTATACTTAACCCCTTAACCCCGAACTCCAAGAACTTGGATCCAAGAACTATGAAATAAAACTATAAACCACATATATAGTTTAACTATATGTGCATATAAAACTGTTATTTGTTTTATGAGGGCAACATGACAACCTTTTGACATTGTACTACCACGATGTGGCAAGAACATTTCCGCAATCTATAAAGTGGGCATAATCCTTGCATGACATTAATTCACAAAACACATTTGTAGTGAACATGCCTTCATTCAGTAGATGTTCATTAAGAAGTATGCCCTCATACCTTAAATCAGAGTTCTCAGCAACATCCTCAAGGCGCAAATTCTTTTAAACTGTCAACGAAAAAGGAGGGTGATAAACTCTGGATGACAGGCATGTTGGCAGAAAAACAACACAACCCAGCCAACACTCGACAGCCGTCATACAATTCAAAATAATCTGAAATGACAACAACGCATAGAAAAATTAATGCCGTTGATGTGAGGTGTGAATCAGAGATGGGAAGCAGTTGTTTTTTTGTATTTGATATATATATATATATATATTACTTTTGGGTATTTTGTAATTGGTATTTGACAGGGCTGAAAAAATTCCAATGCAATTTGTGACAAGTGACTTTAGAGTCAAAATACTCAAGATACTTCCTGCATGATCCATAACACGTTAAGAAAAATCACGTCATTACATCTTAAAATGACAAACCATGCACTTACACGGTGTTTTGTGCCATTTGCCTTCATTCATTTTATATCATGAACAATGCAATGGTCAAACACATTTGAAGTCATTTAATAAGGAGTTTGAAAGTATGATAGCCCGATCTCTGTCATTTCATGTCAGACTTGGTCACTTTTGTGCGAGGGTCCACCTGGGAGGCTGCACGTCCTCAGACTGACAGGCAAAACGTTTCCCCCCCCCCTCCCTTTTCTCGCCAGTTGTACCTCGGCCAATCACCCCACTCTTCCGAGCCATCCCGGTTGCTGCTCCACCCCCTCTGCCAATCCGGGGAGGGCTGCAGACTACCCCATGCCTCCTCCCATACATGTGGAGTTGCCAGCCGCTTCTTTTCACCTGACAGTGAGGAGTTTCACCTGGGGGACATAGCATGTGGGAGGATCACGCTATTCCACCCAGTTCCCCCTCCCCCCTGAACGGGTGCCCCGACCGACCAGAGGAGGCGCAAGGGCAGCGACCAGGACACATGTCCACATCCGGCTTGCCACCCGCAGACACGGCCAATTGTGTTTGCAGGGTGGCAAGGTCAGGCGTGGCAAGGTGGCAAGGTCAGGCGTGGCAAGGTGGCGAGGTCAGGCGTGGCAAGGTGGCAAGGTCAGGCGTGGCAAGGTGGCAAGGTCAGGTGTGGCAAGGTGGCAAGGTCAGGCGTGGCAAGGTGGCGAGGTCAGGCGTGGCAAGGTGGCAAGGTCAGGCGTGGCAAGGTGGCAAGGTCAGGCGTGGCAAGGTGGCGAGGTCAGGCGTGGCAAGGTGGCAAGGTCAGGCGTGGCAAGGTGGCAAGGTCAGGCGTGGCAAGGTGGCAAGGTCAGGCGTCCCTGCAGACACAATTGGCCGTGTCTGCAGGGACGCCTGACACAAGACAGAGACAACACGGGGATTCGAACCGGTGATCCCAGTGTTGGTAGGCAACGGAATAGACCACTACGCTACCCGGACGCCCCAGAACAAAGCGTTAGATTTTTGTGTCACATTCAGTCGACTTATAATGGCAGGAAAAACTGGTTTTTCTGTCTGCGTGTGCGTGTGTCTCCCTTCTCCCAGCAGGTGAAAAACGGGCTGGTTTGTCACCAAGTTCAAACATAAGAGAAGGGGGGCGCGCTCTGCTTCACTTGGGAGTTCACCTTTGGCGAACTGTGACCGGCGGATTCGTGACTCTGCTTTGCTACCGGAAGCCAGTGTTCAGTTCGTCCCTTCGCTCGCGTTGAATGGAAGTAAACGGGAGGTAAAGACTTGCCCATGTCAATGTCCCGCGCTCGTGTGTCTGTGCCTTAACGATTGATTGGGTAGTTGCTGCAGTATCTGTGCCAATCTAATCGATCTGACAGGATCTGTCCATTGAGGAGGGGCCCCTTATACTGTGCTTGTTGTGCACATGAGGAACCATGCCGTGCTCATGATAAACTTTCTCGTGCACACAGGACATACCTTGCTGTCCGTGGTTTCCCTTGTGGATGTCAGGGGTCTTATTTTTCCACTATTTCAGTTTTCCAAGTCTTTAGGGATGATAGTAGAGGCCTACTTAAAATGCTTATCTCTACAAACAATAATGTAGAATTACCTTATCATTCCCACGTTTATGCCATCCTGTGGTATATTCTGCGTAGAGAGGCAGGCCAATAAACCCTCGGTCACTGCTGTTCTGGACCGGAAATTAATTCCTGTGTGCACAGGGACACGAAAAAATGCCACGTTTCACTTTAGGGGCTCCGAACCAAACGAGAGAGAAAACCCGGAGTATCCTGAGGAAACTGTACATAAACACTTGGGAGAGCCAACGGAATCCGTGGAAAACAATCTTGCAAAGTCCACCGTTTTTAAGATATGCATTTTACAAATAATATAATTTTGTCTGATTTACTCACTTTTCTGAAAACTGCCTCACTTCCCCTCTAAAATCACCATCACGAGAGTTGATCAATTCTTTGCAAATGGAGCTTTGAGAAATAAAAGCTGCATTTTTTTCCCTTTTTTGTTATTATTGAAATACATGTGACAAAAAAACAAAAATACTGCAGTTTTTTTTGTTTTTTTTTTACTTCAATATTTTTCAGCCCTGATAGCTACTATACCACAATAGCCCTCCACTCCTGCCCGCTGAGCTGCAGGAGCAGTTGGGCTCTAATGCCTTGCTTAAACTGCTACACGTGTTGAACAGGCATCGTTCATTTCTCCCTGGATTATCCCAGTTGGTGCAGGGATTTAAACCAGCAAAAATTACAGTACAGCCACAAATCCACTTGTACTTAGTATTGCTGACATAACGGAAGGAACACTGAAAAGGTTTTATGTAGCTCATATTTAATGCATGTACGCTAGCAGTGTGTTTTTGTACCTGTCGAATGCAAATGCCAGCTTGTATCTTGACAAGTGAGCAATTGCTGTTGACATATTCCCTAAGAGCTGAAGTCAGCCTGCATTATTGAATGAATCCTTTTAAGCATCACATGATGGCCACTTTATTCAGCCCCATATTGAGTGAATTAGACGAATAGTGTCATACAGTATCAGTGAGAAACAATGCACCATTTGTTAGCGCCGTACAAAGAACAGCCCACAGTGACTCAGACCTTTAGACATCGTGCAGATCCACTTGCACGTGTGTTAGTTACGGAACAAGAATACGCAGCGTCACAGATGTGAAGCACCACCGTTGCGTACGGAAGGATACAGGGTCATTGTCTTAATTTGCAAGTGGTCCAAGCATTCACTGCACATTTTTTAACGGAGTAGATACTGTTACAAATTATTTACATCATATCCTGACTGGATGCTTAACACTGACATTGTAAAACACAGGTCGTCCCCGGGTTACGAACGAGTTCCGTTCTTGAGTCTGTTCTTACATCCAATTTGCATGTAAGTGGGAACAGTGACGTACAGTTCACATCTAGCGTCAATTAGTCAAATGTTTGTCTTAAATTGCACCCCCGTGTTACCTCCGGCTTGGTCGGGCGTCCCTACAGACACACTTGGCCGTGTCTGCGGGGGGGGGGGGGCCGGATGTGGGTATGTATCCTGGTCGTTGCACTAGCGCCCCCTCTGGTCGGTCGGGGCGCCTGTTCAGGGGGGAGGGAGAACCGGGTGGAATAGCGTGATCCTCCCACCCACTACGTCTCCCCCTGGTGAAACTCCTCACTGTCAGGTGAAAAGAAGCGGCTGGTGACGTCTCATGTATTGGAGGAGGCATGTGGTAGTCTGCAGAACTCCCCGGATCGGCAGAGGGGGTGGAGCAGAGACCGGGATGGCTCAGAAGAGTGGGGTAATTGGCCGGATACACATGGGGAGAAAAAAAGGGGGGGAAATCCCCCCAAAAATGTTGATCTTAGTAGTACTTGGTCTCATCCAGGGTGGCGAGACGGCGTTAGCCGCCACCGCCGCTACACTGGTAGCTTCGTTCGCCATGGCTCACGTCGGGGTCGCCAATGCGGAGGGTGACAGAAAGGAGACGAGACCACTTCTCCTTTTGACCACACAGCCGCGGGGTCGTCTCTTTCCTCCAACTCAAGCTAAGTCAGCGGTTCATTCTGCCAAACCTCAGCCACGTGTCAACCCACAATACCCTTTGCTAAGCCCCGCCCACTGTCTTAAAGGGGCCGTCTCTGGCCCGCATGGTGAATACTGTAGCGCAGGGGTCCCCCATTACTTTTCATAGCGGGCCACTTTTAGGGCCACTTTTAAAACCACGGGCCGCTCAACCTCCAGCAGCATGTTGTTCGTTAGTTTGTTTTGGTGTCGATACGTTGCAGGTATTATAATTTAAACAGAGATTTTTTTAAAAGGTTTTTTTTTTGGTAGGGAAATTAAAAAAAATCCTTCTGGCATTTCTCCAAAAATTCTCGCGGACCATAAATATACCCGTCACGGGCCACCTATTGGGGACCTCTGCTGTAGCGAATTCGGGGGGGACAACGCAACCACGGGAAGTGCCGCGGCCGGGAAGCGAACCCGGATCGCCCGCACCGCGGGAGGCATCGCTAACCGCGCGACTAAAGGGTCCGACCCACGAGCCAGCGGCCAGCGTGTCTTCTTATCCATGCAGGTTACAGTATCGTGGTTTTAGCTAACCGACAAGCCGGAGAAGCAAGCTGACACATGAGAAACACTTGACAAGCTTTATCAGAAGACTGCTTTGAGCATGTTCAAGGCGATGTCGCATGCTTTACTTGTATCTCTGTCGATGGCGTTTCTGTGAAATCCTACCTCGAATGAAACCGCACGGAAAACAGCAAGCGGTGGAAGACGAGGGAGAGAATAGTGATGGAGCTGCTTTGCTTTTTCTTTTTTTTTCTTCTTTTTTTGCAAATTCTTTAAGCAGTGAGGACCGTTGTTTTATAAAAATCGTGCACATTTTCTAATGTCTTATAGATGCTCACAAACATGCATTTTCAAAAGAGTCGCACCTCCCCTGAATCTACACAGGTGGTGCAGCTAAACATGAGATTGCGTGTCTCTTTGTGAGGGAGGTAGACGCCGGGTGCGACAAGTCTGAAAAGGGTGGATCTGGGTTTTGGTTTTTTTTTTTGGGGTTTTTTTTTCTCTCTTTGAGGTGTTCATTGTTTTCCTGATCACCATCCACTGAATTTCCATTTCAAGCAGTTGCTGTGCCGCCTGGGGGTGGCGTGGGGGTGGGGGTGGGGGTCAAACCACTCAGTCTATTTACGTTCTTAATTGGCCCCTTTTGTCAATATCTTCGAGATTGCTTCCCCCAATTGCTTCCAAATAAACTCTTTCTTCTGCTCTACTCTGTATTCTCTCACTTCTCAGTTGTTGCTGGACTGGAAGCCTGACTAAAAATAAAGCCGTGATTCTCACGAATACGTTAAATTTATATACACCCAGTACATAAAAATTTACTTTGAAAATGTACTTATAGCACTATATTATTTTTACAATATTTGGGACTGAATATTATTCTCTCTACTATATACTCTTTTGGACCAAATTGCCTGCTTTTTCGTTTCCTGAGGTACTTTAAGTAAAAAGTAAGTGTACTTTTATTTTGGTATACTCTATTGATCCCTGAAGGGTAATTCTTCTCTGCATTTAACCCATCCTAGCTGTGTAGCTAGGAGCAGTGGGCAGCCACCGTGCAGCACCCGGGGACCAACTCCAGTTGGTCTCGCCATGCCTCGGTCAGGGGCACAGACAGGAGTATCAACCCTAACATACATGTCTTTTTGATGGTGGGGGGAAACCGGAGCACCCGGAGAAAACCCACCACAGACACGTGGAGAACATGCAAACTCCACATAGAGGACGACCTGGGATGACCCCCACGGTTGGACAGCCCCGAGGTTCGAACCTAGGACCTTCTTGCTGTGAGACAACAGCACTAACCACCTCGCCACCGTGCCTCCCTTTGTACATAAATACAAGGGGTGGCACTTAAGTACAAGTACCCTTGTACTTACTCCTTGTACCCCCTGTACTTATAGTTAACCAAGCATATAACTACAGGTCATCCGGAAAGTATTCACACCCCTTCACTTTCCCCACATTTTGTTATGTTACAGCCTTATTCCAAAATGGATTAAATTCCTTTTTTTTCTCATCAATCTACATACAATTCCCCATAATGTTAAAGCAAAAAAGGTTTTGTAGAAATTTTTGCAAATTTATTAAAAATAAAAAACTGAAATATTGCATGTACATAAGTATTCACACCCTTTACTCAGTACTTGGTTGAGGCACCCTTGGCAGCGATTACAGCCCCAAGTCTTCTTGGGTATGAAGCTACCAGCTTGGCACACCTATATTTGGGGTATTTCTCCCATTCTGCTCTGCGGATCCTCTCGAGCTCTGTAAGGTTAGATGGGGAGCGTCGCTGCGCAGCTATTTTCAGGTCTTTCCAGAGATGTTCAATGGGGTTCAAGTCTGGGCTCTGGCTGGGCCACTCAAAGACATTCACAGACTTGTCCGAAGCCACCCCTTCGTTGTCTTGGCTGTGTGCTTAGGGTCGTCATGTTGAAAGGTAAACCTTCGCCCCAGTCTGAGGTCCTGAGCGCTCTGGAGCAGGTTTTCATCAAGGATCTCTCTGTACTTTGCTCCATTCATCTTTCCCTCGATCCTGACTAGTCTCCCAGTTCCTGCCTCTGAAAAACATCCCCACAGCATGATGCTGCCACCACCAGGCTTCACTGTAGGGATGGTATTAGCAAGGTGATGAGAGGTGCCTGGTTTCCTCCAGACGTGATGTTTGGCATTCAGGCCAAAGAGTTCAATCTTGGTTTCATCAGACCAGAGAATCTTGTTTCTCATGGTCTGAGAGTCCTTTAGGTGCTTTCTGGCAAACTCCAAGTGGGCTGTCACGTGCCTTTTACTGAGCAGAGGCTTCCGTCTGGCCACTCTACCATAAAGGCCTGATTGGTGGAGTGCTGCAGAGATGGTTGTCCTTCTGGAAGGTTCTCCCATCTCCACAGAGGAACGCTGGAGCTTTCTCAGAGTGACCATCGGGTTCTTGGTCACCTCCCTGACCAAGGCCCTTGTCCCCCGATTGCTCAGTTTGGCTGGGCGGCCAGCTCTAGGAAGAATCCTGGTGAGTCCAAACTTCTTCCATTTACGAATGATGGAGACCACTGTGCTCTTAGGGACCTTCAAAGCTGTAGACATTTTTTTGTACCCTTCCCCAGATCTGTGCCTCGATACAATCCTGTCTCGGAGGTCCACAGACAATTCCTTTGACTTCATGGCTTGGTTTCTGCTCTGACATGCACTGTCAACAGTGGGACCTTATATAGACAGGTGTGTGCCTTTCCAAATCATGTCCGATCCATTGAATTTACTACAGGTGGACTCCAATCAAGATGTAAAAACATCTCAAGGATGATCAGTGGAAACAGGATGAACCTGAGCTCAATTTTGAGTGTCATAGCAAAGGGTGTGAATACTTATGTACATGCAATATTTCAGTTTTTTATTTTTAATAAATTTGCAAAAATTTCTACAAAACCTTTTTTCACTTTGTCATTATGGGGTATTGTGTGTAGATTGATGAGAAAAAAAGGGATGTAATCCATTTTGGAATAAGGCTGTAACATAACAAAATGTGGGGAAAGTGAAGGGGTGTGAATACTCCCGGATGCACTGTATATACTATTGGGATTGAAATGTATACTTATAATTGACTTGCACAAATATTTAAAGAATACTCAAAAAAATAAGTTTTCAACAAGTCTAAAAGTACAAATAAAGTTTCCCAAATGAAAGTGCATTGAAGTTAACTTTTTCCTTAGAAATATCCAGAATGTGCACTTGGTTAATGGATGGCACGCCTGTGTTTTGTCGCCCAGCTCAACATAAAAACAGTGATCGCTGATGGACGCCCATTTGTGTGAATCGAGGAGCCGTTGTGTTTTTCTTTTCCGCCTCTTTTTATGTGTTTCTCTCTCAATTTTCTGCTTTGTTACGAGAAGCTTATTCACTTTATAGGCGTGAAAGAGACGTCCCCCAACGCAGATGGGCCCTCGCCGCTGATGAGATATAAGACTCTGGGAGTAGATCTCCAAACTTTTCTCCAAGAGTCGTTTCCTTTCCACCCTTGTGACTGTGTGCCTCCGATGCCTGAAGGTAACTTGGGGCGGGGAGGTTATTTAATAACATATCTGCAAAATGTCCATTTGGAAACTGGGAAAACGGCCCAAATTTCACACTGATAATGACTTGATTTTGACGACGATCTCATAAATTTGCCGTTAAAATCGTTTCAAAAGGCAAAGTACTGTGTCGGCTATCAAATCAAGGAGATAATATAGCACAGCTGGAGTTATAAGGTATTTTATTGGGATTAATTGTGGCTATCATAATGCATTATAATATATTTTAGCTGTAATGATAGCGTGAACGTATTGCTGAGACGTTCTCACAAAATGAGGTCTGAAATATTTTAGGGGGTATCATTTGAAAGTTTGGTTTGATATTATACCATACTTTACATTACCCAAAGGTTCAGTGTGACTTACCTCAGTATTCTTGCATAGGTATTTTTGCATAGGCTGGCATATTTCATGATGTATATCGCTGTCGTGTGAGATTCCCTATGATCATCATGGTAGTATCCTGACTTGGAGTTTTCTCTTCTCTCTTCCAATGTTGGATCAGCAATTAAATTGGCTTTGAAAGAAACATCTTTTTCTGGGTCACAGAAGAAAGGAGGTGGTGGTGTCGATGGTAGCGCCTGCAGAAAATGTTGAATGGGGTAGCCGAAGAGGGAACAATGATATCCGGGGGGCGGCACTCAAAATTGTTCTTAAAATTTGGATTATATTCTTTGTAAAACAACTGCAGCTTATTGATTTGTGCGATCAAGTGGAGGAAAAATGCCTATTTAGATATGATAGAACAAGGATCATATTCAAATTGAAAATGATCCAATCTTTGCGGTCTCCATCACTGCTTGGTAGTCGGGTCCCAGAAGGTTGAATCAGTTCATCTGGATATAACGTTCATTGAGAGAGTTACGTTTCATCACTCATTTAAGTGACCTCTGCAGTCTCAGCTGACTGCAGGTGTCCCCACCCTTATAAACAATACAGTGGCATAACGACCGAAACCAACGATCGGTACATATGCAAACTGCCATGAGCATTAACTAGAGTTTCAATGGTCATGTGTACTGTTCACAGAGGATCGGGGAATGGTTGCAATCATAGCATTGTAAGGGCCTAGACACACCAAACCGGCTAGCGGCGGCGAAGGCCGACTGTTGCGTCACCTCACGTCACCTGCCGTCTGGGCCAAAAAGTCACACGTGAACACACCGCAAAGACTACAGCCGACGGCCCTGATTCGCTAGCTTAGCGATGATTTGCTAAGCTGTACAGCCAATCAGAGTGATCTCTCTCACCGACGGGCTCCGCCAATTCAGCATGCTGAATCAGCCGAAAAGCTGCCGACGGGTCCGTCTATTGCTGACGGTGCGGGACACACCGCAAAAATTAGGGTCACAGACTCTCACCGATGGCCCGACATTGGCCGATGGCTGACTGTCGGCTTGGTGTGTCAGGGCCCTTAGATGGTGACAGATGTACTCTTAGCCCCCCCCCCCCGGTTCAGGGATGGTTGTTCCCTCGTCACATAGATGGCCTCTTTGACTCCCTGTTCAAACCAGCGTTCCTCCCTATCAAGGATGTGCACATCCTCATCCTTGAAAGAGGGGCCACTGGCCTGTAGATGGGTGTAGACTGCAGAGTCCTGGCCTGACGAGGTAGCTCCCCTATGTTGTGCCATCCTCTTCACCACAGTCTGCCAGAGTCATAGTACACATGGCCATTGAGACTCTAGTTAACAGTCACAGTAATTTGCATATGAAACCGATCATTGGTTTCAGTTGTTATGCCACTGTATTGTTTATAAGGGCGGGGACACCTGCAGTCAGTTGGGACTGAAGATAGATACAAGCCGATGTAAATATCGAGGTACAGATGGTTTCTGCTTTGCTACCACTACTTACTACTAGTATCACTGCTTTTGCTATCGTTTACGGTTTGTTGTAAGAATTACAGGAATGCTGGTCTGAGACCAGTAAGGTGATCATGAATTGCTTATTGTCACGTGACCTGACCACTTACACAAAATCAGCATCCTATTTATTTTCTTTCTCTTTCGAAAGTGAGGCGGCAACAGGGGTGGTCGGGCATTGATTGACATTGGCCTTGGCCAACTCTGACCCCACCGCCTTGATCCACCCTCGGGTGCAAAATACACGGGGAGCCATTTGAGAACCGGCTTCTCTCCAGGGTTTATTCAAACGTTGCGTTGCGTTAAAGGTTGCCCGCTGTCGGTGCAAACCCTTATCGTCGAACACGGCTTATCGTCACACTTGCCGTCTTCGCTGGTGACTGCACGATCAGTCACACGGGGTGCTACAGAACGATAAAGTAAGAAAAAGAAACTCGGCTAGTGTCGTGTCATTGTGAGAAAGTACAAACTGGAACCCCTTGCCAACTGGTCCATTGCTGCTCCCATAAGCCCTTATGTGGCACTTGACATAATGGCTTGAGATGTGTGTTATGCATAATATCTATACTGTGTAGTTCTCTTTCACTGCACTCTGAAAGACTCGTGTTCTGAGTTTAATGGACACCATAGAGGCATTTAAAGAGCGGCGGGGATATAAACCATAGAAATCCCTCGTTCGTGGATAAAATACAACGGAGAGCCGTTTTCACACTCTCCACAAGCCACTCTTCCGTGTTGGAGGAGAAATTTGCACAAATTGATTAATTCAATCAATCTAATTAATTTTTTACCTTTAGGCCATCTATCCACTGTCTCCACGCCCTGAGAGTGATATCAGATGTATCAGGTGTGTCTCCTCCAAGTGATTGAGGAGATCATTTAGGAAGAATTCTGGAAATTAATGAAGGGTGAATGAAGATGTAATTCTGTGTGTGTGTGTGTGTGTGTGTGTGAGAGAGAGAGAGAGGGAGAGAGAGACCAAAAGAAAGACATTGGCTGAGGAATGAGTGAACAGATCGCTGGTTTGCTAGTTCACCGGCACATTCCTACACACAGCGGGGGACAAACGCGACCGGTGTACCAACACACGAGCACCGTGGCCTGCTCCTCCTGGACGACACGCCGGCGTGCTAACACCATCGCAGCGCCGGCGTCCCTCAGATCCAAAGGGGGTGCAGTTTTCTGTCGCAGGTACACCGCACACTCCATTAGCTCCCTCAGCGCTGGCGCAAACGCACTATCTTGTGTTTCCCTCGCGGAGCGCGCCGGCGGCGTGTTAGCCCAGCTGAGTGAAACCTGGGCGACCCGCTATCGCTCGTCTCATCCGTTACACTCTGCTCCCATTCAATCAGAGTCCCACGCCTCGGAGGAGCCGCAGATAAAATTCTCATTATCTCAGCTCACCAGAATTAAAGGGACCGAGACCGGGGGTGGGGTGGGTGGGGGTGGGGGGTGGGGTGCTACGGGCACTCTCGAATACCAACACAGCACACGCACACCAGAGCCCGCCCGCATACACACTTTCATACGTGCGTGCACACACTCAAGTACACAAATGATACACACTGAGAAGTACAGTGACCTGATAAAGGTGTACACATGTAATCCCCCAAGCACATATCAAAGGGCACAGACACACACACACACACACACACACACACACACACATAAAGGAAATATGAACTTGTAATGCACAGTGATGCTCTTATCCTAATTTGTGCGCCCAGCGGGGCTGTGTTGCTGGAAGTTTGCTTCTCGGTTGTTCGCCCAAAAAAACAACTGCCTCAAACAGATGTTCACACAGATCTATTCTGGGTTGTACTTGCGGTGTGTGTGTGTGTGTGTGTGTGTGTGTGTGTGTGTGTGTGTGTGTGTGTTTTCGGCATTATAACCAAATTTGTGTTCACAGCAGTTCTCCGTGTGACAGCGCACACTCGGTGAGCATCTAATTTAGTGTACCCTATCACCGCCCATAATATGATGTGGTTGCCAAAGTCAGACCGGGGGTGTGTGTGTGTGTGTGTGTGTGGGGGGTGGGGGTGTATGAGCCAAAGTCAGCCCACATGATTCTCTCCTTTCTCTTCTGCGTGGTAGGTGACGTTATCGCCGTGTGTGGGGGAAGGCTGCGGTTTGGAAGAGTCGACGTGTATATAATATTCCTGACGACGTGTCAGGGTTTATGAGAGTAAACATCTGCGCCGCCGCGCACGGCTGGAAGTCTCCGTGTGTACGGCGAGTATATATGCGGCACGCGTGTGCGCGTGCCGAGCGTGTTCCCCGCCGAGCGGGAGCGTGCACACGCGTGTCAGTGTATCGGCCCGAGCCGTACGTATGTGCCGGAATGTCGCCAGGGGAAATTTCCTCGGCAACACGGAAATCCTATTGTTTATTCATGCCTTCTAAATTGAAGTGTGCATCCCTGCACTCTCCAGGCTGCGCTCTCTGGTGTATAACAGACAACAAGGGAGGAAGCGAAATAAAGACAGCGGGAGGGGAAAAGATGCAGAGAGGGAGAGAGGGAGAAGGTGCGAGAGAGAGAGAGAGAGAGAGAGAGAGAGAGGGAGAGAGAGAGAGAGAGAGAGAGAGAGAGGGAGGGAGAGAGAGAGAGAGAGAGAGAGAGTCTTCTCGAATTTGATTTCTGCTTTTAAAGGCCTGCTCATGCCTGCAGAGGCAGAGCCATTTATCCCTATTAAAGGTGACTTCAGAGAAGCTTTTTCCATCTCAAATAATCAGATCTGGGCTCCGGTTCGGGAGTATCCGACGCCGCTGATCCGTAGCTTCTTAAGAGCCCTCCCCGGCTGCAGTTAGCCGCGGCACAGCCCGGTATCGGTTTGACACACACCTCAGTAGCGGTCTTGAGTCGGTGTGTGCAAACGGATATACCTTCTCCCCCGCCCGCCCCCCCCCCCCCGTCTCAGCGCTGCCCTGCCCTGCCGCATCGACCGTTTCCATTAATAGCTTTATCGATGCCTCGCCCTCCACCATCCCTGTCCCAATCCTTTTGGAATTGTTGGTATTCATGGTACGCCGAGTTCTCGACTCTGAAATCAGGCCTTTTTTCCCCCCCCACCTGAATGTATGATCAGTCGATGACGGCGGTGCTCATAAGTGATTTAGAGATCGAGCTTTCAGATGGCGCAAGATGTTGGAAATGTTCATCGGACTACCGTAATGTGATTATAGTTAACAATATCATTTCCAAGTGTGTGTGTGTGTGTGGGGGGGGGGGTGGTAGTGATGAATTCCTTTGTCGCTCATGCTGACGTGTGAATTGAATAATACCGGATCAGTCAGAAAATCATTGGCACCATTAGCCGGCCGGGAAAGAAGCTGTAGGATGTGAAATATTTACTCTGACCTGTATATGCTGACGACACAGCCAGGCCGATTGGAATTCGATGGCAGAGTGGCCCTCAAACTCACCCATTTCACTATTCATTACGGGGTTGGGGCTTTTATTTTTCGATGGCTAACATGGATTAGTCAGAACTGAAGTCACGCTGTCGAAACTCTTCACACAGTCAGCGAAACGGGAGTCTGTGTGGACCACACTGAATCAGCTTTCATTGCTTTCACACAACATGCATTCGACGACCGCATTTTTCAAAATTCATGAACTCCTCTCCCATTCACACTCCACCACCTGCAAAACACCACATTTGCAGCACCTTTTTCAAATGCTAACACGCTGTTTTCAGAACTGTTGAAAGCACATTCAAAACAGAGCGGTGGCACACTTCGTGCATTTCTGCAGTAGCCACATTGAAATATTAAGAAAATCTTGGCAGAATATTTACAGCAACATGAAATAATAATCGTCCCAAACACAGCCGATTGCAATTATTCCAGGTGAAAGCCTCCGCGTGTGTCCTGTTGTGAATGATTTTGCTTGGAAACACGGATCAGGGAAGACCGGTTGGTGGGGAAAAGAGAGGGAGAACGCATGGAGGACCAAGAAAGCTGGTCTCTGATGAGATCAGGGCCACAGGTATTGACCAGGTTGTAAATAATGCTCTCTCTCTACGAGAGAAGACAGGTTGAGGGTGCAACCAAATCTGCAGCGTTAAACAGTTGCAGTATTATGAATTTTCCTACAAAACAACAGATGAGATGTGCATCCTTCAATGATAATTGGATCACATATTACAAAACAGTATGTTTAGATTTTTACATGTACTGACACTTTGGAATATATTGATTGTTTTGTGTTGTACAGTAGGATCCAAAGGGTTGCCTCCCACAGGGGGGAGATGCAGAATAGCTTCAGATGTGCAGGAAATCGCCATTGTTGGCACGGTAATCGGCAGCAATGCAATAAAACTGGGAAATTCGGGAATGTTCTGGCGGACAAATACCACTTTTGGGGATGTGAATACGGTCAGCACAACAACAGCTGCCAGAGTCCTAGAGAAACATAAAATAAGGATGAAGCAGTTGTACACTCGAGCGAGACGGTGAACGGGTGAAGGAACTCCGGTATCAACATTTCCGGGTACGATGTCTGTTCAGTAACCAAGCAGGGTACATATACACAGCCGTGCATAATTAAAGTACTGCAGTAGCTGTGGATTTACTGTGTTTTAGGGAGTAATGGAGATGGAAGCCAGGCAAACTGCACATACATCCATCTTTGTGCGTGAAGCCGGATTCAGCCTGGCAAAAACATACTGCAGGGGAGGAAAGGTGATTAGACAGAGAAGCGAGCGTGGATGTCCCAGGCCAGAGAGGAGCTAACATCACAATGTGTGCAGCACTGTTCAAGTGATGGTTTGCTGTTACACAAGCCGCTCATTGGCCCCTGCTACAGAGAGGCTCATTACTTTTCTGGATGACCTGCATAATCGACTTGTGCCCGCGGAAGAGAGAAGTCGAGGGGCAGGAAACTCCCCCCCCCCCCGCCTTCTTTGTTGTGTGGGATGAAGTGGCCTTGCACCACTCTGCCGCAGTCACAGACTGCTGTGCTGCACATCCCAGGATGTCGGCACTATTCCTGCCCCCACACTCCCCCTCCCTAAACCCCGTAGAGGAGTTTTTCTCCGCGAGGAGGGGGGAGGAAGGTTTATGACCACCATCCACATGACCAGATGTCCTCACTGGATGCCATGAATGCGGGATGTGGAGACTGCCAGGGTTGGAGTAGACATTCCAGGAGATACTTTATCCAAGATGCATCGCCAGAGAAGACATAAGATGTGATGCTGATGAGAACTTGTGGCCAAATGCAGGGGAGAGGGAGGACTAGAGCCCTCACAGTACTGTGCAGCATGACTGATTATACTATACGTGTTGTTGATGTGGGGGGGTGTGTGGAATTGTTATTGCAGCCCTGGAATTTCAGGAAACTTTATGTTTCAACTTTTCATTTTTCACAAGTAAATTACGATTTGAAGCAAATCGCTGCATTTCTGATTCGTTCTTGTTACGTATACTTTGGTACAATCAACTTAGTGACATGTGCTTCCTGTTAGAGTTTTTTAGGTCAGTGTGTCGTGTTGTGAGAATTGTTGCGCGTGTTGTGGCCGAGCCAGTTCATTTCGAGACCTGTATGAGGTGTTTTGGCGGTTCGAGTGGGTTTCGGAGGTGAGGTTAACCGTTTGGCCAAGATGCATGATGGGTAATGCAGACTGTACGAAGAGTTTTGAGAAAGCGGCTTCGGCATCGACCGATGCTTATTAGCGATCAGGGGGGGAAAAAACCCCGTCAAACAGAAAATAGGTCACCTACAAAATGTCCGCCACTTGGCCGCTGCCTCCGCCCTCCTTCCTGTCAGCATATGTTCCTCTCAGGCCTTAGCCAGCAAGGGGGCCACTGAATAATACACTCCTACAAAGCGCCCTAAAGACAGACAGGCGAGAGATTTATTGCCCATATTTGAAGCTCTTTTCAGTGTGCGCATCTCAGCCAATTTCGCCCTGCGCCGCCTTTAATTACCTGTCTTAATAGAATTGCTATCAGAGTGGCAGGATGTCTTCACTAATGTCTACTTCAGAATGGAGGCATAATTACACAGCCCTGGAATTCACAGAGACACTGTTTTCAAAAGGGACGGGGTGGAGGGGAGGAGGGGGGGGGGGTAGTTGTTTTAGACCAATGAGTTTTTCCCTTCTTTCTTTTTTTTTTTTTGGTCTCTGTAATTTGCATGGTCCAATTTGCTGGATGTAGGTTTTAATTAGGTGAGTCATCTAGACAGCGTGATGGTCCGCAGAGGTATGTGTGTATGCATATGTGTGTATCTGTATGTGTTTCTGTCAGTAGTGTGTGTGTGTGTGTGTGTGGGTGGGTGGACGTGTGTTTCTATTTGCGTATCTCTGTTACTGTTTTTGACTCTCGCTCTACATGTTGTGTATGCATCTAAGTGTGTTTTATTTTCTCCCGGTCTGAAAAGGGAATTGCGTGAATGTGTATTCGTGTCCGTCTGAGTATCTGTGTTAGCTTGCATCTGTGAGCCTGTGGGGTGTGTGCGTGTGTGTGTCTGTGTGTGTGTGTGTGTGTGTGTGTGTGCGCGTTTTAGTGCGTGCGTCTCTGTCGTCAAGGATCCCTTCAGGCTGTTTGTCAGCACCTTTTCAGCACTAACCCAAATACAGACATAACTGCACACACAAAAATACCCCGGCTCCCATATTGAGGGAATAGGTCTGCAAGAACGCCCGTTTTCATTTTTACATAATTTTTCATCTCAGCTCTGCCATTTAAACTCTTTTCACAGATGTAGCACGCCAGGAAAGCATGCATACCGACTATATAGTAGGACTCATTCCACATGGACCTGTGGACTGGCTGGCTGTTAATAAGCTTTCTGCTTCTGCCAATATAATCTCAAATTCAGCCACACATTTGCACATGCTTTTCTCCATAACGCTCTGATTTAAACCCTTTGTGCTGTTGCTGTGTTCTTGGATACAGCCAAAGCTTTGGTCCGTGAAGCCAGATGAGCCTGAAGGGGCCCTGGCGGTGAGACCTGGAGCAAAGAGGCCAGCCCTGGTGGTAGGGGAAGGGGGAGAGAAACAGCTTGCTGGCCTTTTTCTCACACATGTTGGTTCTGTCATGGCAGTGATGGGCCCAGGACCTCCCTGCTGGTGTGATTGGATCACGGTAAGCCCAGCCGACAGACCTGGCCTCTGTCTGACTGATCATCGACTGACTGACCGACCACACTGAAGCTATCTTCAGTGTGTGTGTGTGTGTGTGTGTGTGTTGTGCATCCATCCATGTCTGCTTACATGCAAGAGCAGTGCTCATGTACATTTGTCAGCCCAAAACAGATACGTACAGCCCTACATGCTACTTTTAGTACATAATACTACATTTGACACATGTGACTCCATCCATCCATCCATTATCCAAACCGCTTATCCTGCTCTCAGGGTCGCGGGGATGCTGGAGCCTATCCCAGCAGCCATTGGGCGGCAGGCGGGGAGACACCCTGGACAGGCCGCCAGGCCATCACGGGGCTCGTTTAAAATATGAAACACACAAACAACTCTTAAACAATTACCGTAACTCAATTACAACTGAGTAGCTGCGTTTAAATTTTCATGAGGTAGCTAGCTACTGCCCTTCAAACATGGGCTACTTACTTTGAGTGCTGGCTGATCAGCTATTAGCCATGAATTCGGAGAACCTGCATGACCTCCACGGAAAATATTTGCACATTACACACCTATACACACGTCTAGAATCACCTACATGCGCACACTCGCGCACACGTTTGCAGCACATTACAAGTCGTTCGTGTCTTAGCACCGGAAAAGCGCCTCGTCTGCCCATGCATAATCATGCTGCCCCCGCTGCATATGTTCTGCATTAAATGCAGAGATTTAATGTGAACATCCGGGCTGCTGACAGGTGCCTCGGTCTTGCTCCATGCATATGTATTAGAGATCGTTTCGGCACTCAAACAATTTGCATAAAAGATGATGGGCGCGTAACATGGGCATGATTTGCAATGCACGGAGAGCGCGTGAAGGGTGCATGCTTCGTCTCCTGTCAACTCTTTGAACCCGTCTCTTTTTTTCTTCTCTGGCTCTCGTCGTCTTCTTCTTCTCTTTTTTTGTTTTGTGTTGTCCTTGTCCTTCATCTGCCAGTCCCCGTTCCTCTCGCGCTCTCCCTCCTCTTAAACGGTGACACAACAGATGGACGCAAGTCTTTATATAAAGCGCTTGTTCTCCAGCTCGCCGGTCGTGTCGCACCTTGCTTACGATGACACTGCTTGGTTTTTGCGGGCGTGTAACTAACCGGTGGTCAGAAGTGATGGGTTTTCTCCCCCCTCTTGGAAGTAGTCAGTAAATAAAGCGAGATAGAGAGGATCAGTCACAGGGTTCATTGGGCCCCTGGTGGGAGCATTGGTAATTCTGAGTAAATGAACGCTCAACAATGCCAGCTGCCCTGGCGGGGCCAGGAAATGTGTGTGGAAGAGAGTAAATATATGTGTGTGTGTGTGTGTGTGTGTGTGTGTGTGTGTGTGTGTGTGTGTGTGTGTGTGTGTGTGTGTGTGTGTGTCTGTCTGTCTGTCTGTCTGTCTGTGTGCATGCCCGGCTTACAAATAAACTTCCTTGTTTTGGCAAACAGGAGTACACCATGCTGCTCTTCAAGTACCGAGCTTGATTCTTGCTCCAAAGCGTCAAGGTACCAGAGGAGGAGAGCAGGTAACACACATACACACACAAATACACACACATACACACACCCGTACAGGTGGAAGTGTCTCAGTTTGCTCGAGTTTGATTTCTACTTTGGCTGTATTGATTCTGTCAGCACTCCAGAGGCACACCGGTATCTCGCTTCTAGTTTACAAAATAGTCAGCTGCTCCTAAAACCCTCAGCGACTTTAAATATTGGAAAACTTCACGCTGCACTCGCACAAAACAACACATACACAAACCCGCAAAATGGACCCAAACACAAACTTGCCCTTTCACAAGAATCAAGGTGTAATGCTGGCATCATCGGAACGGGTTGTTCCAAGACGGACACATTCAAAAGTGCATTAACACTCATAAACACGCACACACACACATGCACACACACACACAGACACACACATTTGCAGTTCGATCATTACACAGTCCTTAAAGGCTACCTCTAAAAACACTTTTTCCCCATCAATAGAAACACCCACCGAGTCGTGGTAATGGCCCAAATAAATCTTACATTTAATGTTGAGTCGTTACGAGGGTGGAGGTGCGAAGAGAGCCCCCATCAGCACATCTGTGACGGTCTGTTGTTTTGCTGCGGTGGCGGCACGCCGCGCTTCCTCTCAGACATTCCAGTAACTCCGCGTCCAATACCGTTGGCAAGATCGATGGAAGTCTGAGTCTCAAGGATTGGAAAAAACACTAACAAGACCAGTTTAAGACTCTGGATTTCTTTTCTTTTTTGTCCTGTGTGGTTTCCTGTCCGGCACTTTGTGAGTGAAGTGTGTTTTAAGTATTACAAATTCACAACTGCGTCGACCACTTTTTTTTTTGGGGGGGGGGGGTTCCCCCTTTTTCTCCCCAGTTGTATCCTGCCAATTACTCCACTCTTCCGAGCCGTCCCGGTCGCTGCTCCACCCCCTCTACCAATCCGGGGAGGGCTGCAGACTACCACACGCCTCCTCCCATACATGTGGAGTCACCAGCCGCTTCTTTTCACCTGACAGTGAGGAGTTTCACCAGGGGGATGTAGCATGTGGGAGGATCACGTTATTCCCCCCAGTCCCCCCCCCCCCCAAACAGGCGCCCCGACCGACCAGAGGAGGTGCTGGTGCAGCGACCAGGACACATACCCACAGCCGGCTTCCCACCCGCAGACACGGCCAACTGTGTCTGTAGGGACGCCCGACCAAGCCGGAAGTAATGTGGGGAGTCAAACTGGCGATCCCCGTGTTGATAGGCAATGAAATAGACCGCTACGCTACTCGGACGGCTCAGCCACTGTTAACCTTCTCCCAAAGAGCTAAATTGGTACTCATGAAAACGTTAAGCGAGCCAGGCCCGTTACCATAGCCTGATCCTAATTTCGCCGTCCTAATATGTCCGGAACATCAAAGACTGTATATTAAATATATGCGAACAGGGTTGATAATGTTGTGTGCTAGCAGTACCAAAACAACGAGAGGGTATTTTGAGGCGAGTCGTTTTGTACCATTTGAATACAATCTGGGAGTGCTCCCATTTCTGATGCAACGTGATTGCGATTCCCATTTGTCAATCAGGAAAAAAAAAGAAAAAAGTTACATCCTCACTTCCTGTCAAAACTAGGCCAGAAATTGTGATCTGGTCCTTTCTCAGCATGGGGTGGGTGGGTGGGTGGGGGGGGTGTAGACAAGCTCCGGCATGGCGATGTGATTTACTGCTCACGCCTCACTAAGGCGTATTCCCATAGAGTCGTCTATGTGATTGGCTGTGTTTCTCCCCGCCGCCGCCACTCGAGTCTGTCTCTCACATGCCCGAGTAATCTCCCATTCTGTCTTTTTCATTTTCAACCCCTCCTTCCTCATGCCTTACTTTCTCAAACGTGCTCTCACGGTAGCGTGTTCCCTGGCTGCATCTCATCCAGAATAAGCTTGTATGGCGCTGTACCAATCAACACTTCTTTTTCCCTCTTGTCAGGCTCTTTCGCTCTCCTGTGCCCCCCCTCCCCCCCCCCCACCCTCCATCATCTCTTTATCTCTCTTTCTCCCACTGGATGCACGCTGCATGTTTTTGTGTCTTTTTTTCCCCCCGCTGCTGAAGTAATTCCATACCACCGACACCACCACCACCCCTCCGTACACACACTCTCTCTTTCCTCATCCCCCTCTCACTCTCTTGGTAAGCAGCTTGGGTTTTTAAACTCTAGGCTATGGCAGTAGCACACTGCCCATCTGTCACGGCGGAGAGATGCCATGAAATGGCCAACTCCTCAGCATCTCTGTGTGATCCTCTTATATGCCGCGAGCGCGGCACTCTCTCTCATCTCCCTCCGGAGAGTGAGAGGGGTGAAAAAAAATACCCCTCTTCACCCTGCAAGGCAGAGAGAGACTGTCATATTTGGGCCAAGCGGTGAAGAGACGGGCTTTCTCCTCCTGTTAGGCTCACGCTATAGGGCAGAGCTCAAGGGGGGCAGGCGGCCCGTGGTTATGGAATTATCGAGGAGCAACCCGACACACCAGGTTAAGTTCCTGGTGGAGGATTATGGGTAAACAGGAAGTGTCATTCTGCCTCACTGACCAGCTAACTTCCATTTCCTGGCTGGCAGGCAGGAGTGAATAAAGGACGGTGTCCGTACATAAATCATGCCTCTGCTCTCTCTCTCTCTCTCTCTCTCTCTTGCTTACACTTTACTCTCTGCAGCTCCGAGCCACCGAATCACGCCTCTTTCCCCCTCTCCTTTTTATTCCAGATTTGACACCCAACAATCAAAGCTCTCCTAACTGCCGATAAATCACACGGTTTGCCCCCCCCCCCCTGTGAATCATGAGAACTGTTAGCATAACTACCTTCCACTGACAGGTTATGGTTTAGTTTCTACTTTTGGCCTCTGCTCACATCTCCCAACAAATTGTGATCATATCTTCCCGTCCATGTCTCGACTATAACACCATTTGGGACAGATTTGGAGCGCTTCCGCGAGCGCCGACGGCAAGCGATCGAGATTCAAGCTGCTTGCTTACTTCCCGCCCGTTGAAACATGGACGCTCTTTCAGGCGAGCATTCTGCCCTATTCAGGCTTAATCATTATTTGAGTCCCATTTGCTCGTATTCAGCTCAGGGGAGGCAATGGGGAAAGAATGGCAACAGGTTCACAAAGCGAGCGCGGGGAGAGAAGGCAAACGCTGGTGAAAGTGATTCACATTAAATCACAATGATCAGCGATGGGTCAGTCGGTAAATATGACCAAAGATAATTGCCTATTTGAGGCACAAAGGGGTCCCAGAGTGCACAGTTGGCACCAGTGTCAGGGCTCGCCTTCCATTTTCCATCTCCGCTCGCATCCTCGGTGGCTCATTCAGAGCCTTGAGTGGAAATTGTTTGTCCGGAGAAAATGGCTATAAACACATTCAGTTAGCTCTGACTCACATTGAAATGTCATTATAGGTGGAGAAAATCAGGTTAAATGGAAAAACGGTAACGTGGCATCAGCGAAAATTGCCATGCGTGCGTCAGTATTGTAGTGGCATGCAAATATCTAGGATATGATAGTCCCATTCGGGCTGTTATTTGCAAAGTGTCCCCCGTTAACGTACCATTGACCTTTAGATCAGTTACACCATGTAGTGAATCCTCAGGTTGGAGGTCTTCTTCGACGTGGGACCAACATCAGCCCAAATGTCCGTCTACCATTAAAAAAAAAAAAACCACACAAAAAAAAAAAAAAAACAGGGGACATGATGTTGACACCATGAAAAATATTTGTGGGCCGCTTTAATCAAAATGTCACCCTGTTTTACTGCGTCTGCTTGTATGGCTCCTTCTGTCCTCTGCCTGTGCAGTACTCCAAGATAAAATGGGGCCTTGGTAACGTTTCGCACGTCCGCCTGAGAGTCCCCGACGCCATAAATGCTGCTCAGATCCATAACTCTCCATGTAGGTCATGCTAACGCCCAAGGTCCGCCGTCTTGATTCCCTCCTGGAAGTGCATCAAGGTACGGCGTCTCTCCTCTCCCCACATGGTCCACGTTTTGCACATTTTAACCTGTTGCGTAACTTCTGCTGCAGTGGTGCGGCCTGCGCTTTCGCCTGAATCTCAAACGCTCCGAACTTGAACCTGTTTCTGAAGGTAGGCCCTTCGACTCCAAGCTAGACGCATGCCCTGTTTAAAGAGCAGATATATGCTCACAGCGGCGGCCTAGAAATGATCAAATGAGGGATTATGAATATGAAACCTTGAATGGCTAATATGCAGCACCGAAGATGTCTGTGCTTCTCCGCACTTGGAAGGGAAAGAGGGGAAATAACGGGGAACCAGGAAGTTGGAATTTCTCATTGTAGCCCCACAAAGGCGTTATCCCCTGCGACGGGCTTTGATTCTGATACAATACAAAGGGCCCTGTGTGCTTACTAGCTTTGTTACCGTTGCTCTGAAGCAAAGTTTATCAGGAGGACCAGCGAGCTGTGGGAATTGAAGTGTTGCAAATGCCAAAATCATCAAAAGGAGCAGCGCCTCGAAGCTGTAACCAGTGCAGTCGGCGTTCCTGGTGGAAGCATTGATATGCTAATGCATGTTTGCCTCTTCTTTTTTTTTTTGGTGCCTTTTTTCTACCTGAGCAAATGTATGCTGATGCCCAGTTATTGTGCTTCCCCTGATAATTTAGAAACGGCCCAGAGAGGACACCGTCTCTGAAGTTTGCTCCGCTCAGCCATCAGAAGTTGGAAGAGCTGTTTTGTTTTTGGAATTCCCCCCCCTTTTCTCCCCGATTGTACTTGGCCAATTACCCCGCTCTTCCGAGCCGTTGCGGTCGCTGCTCCACCCCCTCTGCCGATCCGGGGAGGGCTGCAGACTACCACGTGCCTCCTCCGATACATGTGGAGTCGCCAGCCGCTTCTTTTCACCTGACAGTGAGGAGTTTCGCCAGGGGGACGTAGCATGTGAGATGTTCACGCTATTCCCCCCCAGTTCCCCCTCCCCCCTGAACAGGTGCCCCAGCCGACCAGAGGGGGCGCTAGTGCAGCGACCAGGACACATACCCACATTCAGCTTCCCACCTGCAGACACAGCCAGTTGTGTCTGTAGGGACGCCCGACCAAGCCGGAGGTAACACGGGGATTCGAGCCGGTGCCCCCCCATGTTGGTAGGCAGCGGAATAGACCGCCACGCTACCCGGATGCCCCCCTGCACTACAGTTTTAACTGATGATGCGATGTCTACTCAGAAGTGTAAACAATACATATTTGCAACAGACAATTGCGATATCCATTTTTAAAATGCACTCAACTGTAATGTGGCTGTTGTGTTCATTCTGTTTAAATCTATTTTCTTCCTTATAATGTGATATGAGGTCATACTTGAAATTATATGATCATGATCTATAACAAATTGGTCCTTTTTCAAAATTGACTATATCCCGCTAACCTAATTCAGGGTCACAGGTGGTTAAGAGGCGAGGAGTCACACCCACATTCATATCTAAAGGTTTATGATGCTGGACTGAAGTGGAGTGGATGGATAGATAGATGGATAGATAGATGTGATGTCTCACCACACTACACTGCACTAGTGTCTTGATGCACTGCACTAGGACAAGACTAAGCTGCTTGGACTTTGCCCTGACTACCTTCATCTGACATAATAACAGATGAGAACACTTTTCTTTTTGTGTGCAGCTCCAAATAGGATTTTCTATCTCGAAAGCCCCCTAATGCCTCCTGCCATGTCTCTGTCTCATCCCTTGTTGGCAAAGGGCTCCCACTCTCAGCTGCAGGCCACACCACAATACAGCTGTAATCTCCACAGTTGCCTGATCAGGCCCCGTTCCAGACATGCCACGTCCTAAGATGCTGTTCGCTGCCATTGCCAATTCAGTGTCCTGGGCCCGCGGTTTCTCAACTGGTGGAGTGAAGCCAGTACGTCCCTGGATCTCCTCAACAGCCTTGATGTCGCCTGATGCCGCCGAACCAGCTAATACTGCCAATCACTGGGTCCTTGGTGACAGGCATGGGCATAAGTCCATGAATACTGGGACGGCATCCAGCGCTTTACCTGTGCCCTCACCCATAGGGTTAGTGGTTGTGTCAGGAAGGGCATCCGACGTAAAATTTTGCCAAATCATTATGCGGATGACAAGATAATACCGGATCAGTCGAGGCTCCATACTGGATCGGTCAAGGCCCGGGTTAACAGCAGCCGCCATTGGTGCTGTGCCCTCACAGGGTACTGATGGAAACTGTAAAATCTGATGTGGCGACCCCTGAAAAACAGGGAACAAGCCGAAGGAAGAAGAAGACTGTGTCCTTAGCACCCCATGTCACTATTATCGCCTTAGGTTGCCATGGCCTCAAATTTTCATCGAGTTTCATAAGTTCACATTTTAAATTGAGTAGCTGATTCATTTTTATCTGGTATTTAGTGTAGTTAAACTTCATCAATAATGGTACTTGAACCATGTATGGATGCTGCCAGTGTTTTGTGTATACTAGCTGTTTTCTCCACACACCAGAAATGGCTGGTAGATGACTAAAGTGTTGAACTCTACATAGCCTCAGATACTTTGCTAATGACATACTTATAATTCTTTGCATCCTATCCTGTGATGAATCGGTGCGCCGTCCAATATGTCTTCCCACCTTATGCAAAAACCTGGGTCTTATTTTTGTAGCTTTTGCCATTTGTGCGTATTGGTTATGATGTCATTTTATGCACTGGCTCATTGTAGACATTTGGATATGGGACCACTGCTGGATTCGGCTTTACAACAATGTCTTATGGCGCCATGGAACACGAGTGTCGGGCTTTTTTCAGCAAGTCCACTTTAACCCAATTATCTAAGCCGTGTATTGAGAAGTGAAAACAACAGCGAAGTCACAGATAATGGGATATCATGTACACAGTCTAGCTGAGGCCCTAGGTTTTGTTGCTGCTGTTGTTGTTGGATTGTGTTAAGTTGCCACATAGGGCGTAGTTGCAGAGCTCTGTCCAGTGGCGCTCCCATGTCCAAAATCTTCAAAATAAAGCCAGTGAGTAAAATTGTATTATAACTAATATGTGCGATGGCAAAAACTGCAAAAATGAAATCCAGATTGTTAAAAAAATTGAATTATCATTTTAATTCCTGGTGGTATAGTTTCCAGTCTGCTGTTATCCTAATACTGAGCCGGAGGGAACATTCTCAGTCTAATTTCCATGTATTAATCATAGCGGTGGAATCCTTAGCAAACTGGCTTACTTCCATCTTCCCCTGACGTCAGCGGATGACGGAAGATGTGCGTGGCATGTTGGCTGAGATGTTTGCTGTCTGATCGACACTGTTGAGAAACTCGCACAATGTAGGCAACGTGGAACAGTTCTAATGTATTTACGCAATTCAATCATTCATTTCTTTTCTCTTTTTTTTTCCCCCTCCCCAATTGTATCTGGCCAATTACCCCTTTCTTCCGAGCTGTCCCGGTCGCTGCTCCACCGGGGAGTGCTGCAGACTACCACATGCATCCCCCGATACATGTGGTGTCGCCAGTCGCTTCGTTTCACCTGACAGTGAGGTGTTTCGCCAGGGGGAGCATAGCGCGTGGGAGGATCACGCTATGCCCCCAGTTCCCCCTCCCCCCCGAACAGGCGCCCCGACCGACCAGAGGAGGCGCTAGTGCAGCGACCAGGACACATACCCACATCCAGCTTCCCACCCGCAGACACGGCCAATTGTGTCTGTAGGGACTCCCGACTAAGCCGGGAGGTAACACGGGGATTCGAACCGGCGATCCCTGAGTTGGTAGGCGACGGAATAGACCGCTACGCTACCCGGACACCCCATTTCTTTTCTCTGTTTTACCCTTCTTCTGTCCTGATAGCGACGCTCCGGCCTTCACCCATTTCTGCTCCCCCCCCTCACCTCCAGCCATCCCTCCCGGAGCAGAGAGCTAACCGACCATGTCTTGTCCTATGTGTACTACTCCTTTTACTTATTCTCCCTCCCGCCTTTTTTTTCCCCCTTTACAAGCTTTATTCACCAGCTTTCAATCAATCCAAATCCGGCTTTCTTGCCTCAGTTCTCTGCCCGTCTCCTCCCTCCACCGCCATGGTTGGGTAGCTGCTTGCATTGATGTCCCATGGGGGCCACCCGTCACACTGTGTTTCTGCACACTGACTGGGCGTAAGTGTGTTTGGATTCCCCACCAGTAGAGCTCAGGTATCATCTGTCAGCATATCACGGGCGGTGCCAGCCTCGATCCCACAGCAGCAGATCCAGCAGATCCAATCTGTTCCCGAGCTACACGTGCCTCCCATATCTCCCTCTAAAGTGAAAGAGAGGCCTGGATGCTCCCTCCGAAGACAAAACATGACAGCATTTTGATTGAAGAAAGGACCGCTTCTTGTTGCGTTGGTGCCTTGTCCATTTTAGATAACACTTTTGGAAAATTTGGAGAAAAAGGAAAAGGCAGTGCCCACCAAATTTGGTCTTATGATTTACACATTCATGGGAAACATCTAACAAAAGAAATGAAAGAATCCTGCCCTTAAGTTCTGGATGCAATGATATTTAATAGACGAATATTTCAGCCCAAATCTTTCATCTATGTCTTATGAGCCTATCGGACCTAGATGAGGGCTCTGGGCTGAAACGCATTGCCTCTTCAACGAGAGTTTCTGATTATTTCCTTTCTTTTATGGCTGTATAGCGCCAACACAGCAGATGGAGTCGTGTACTTGAACACTTGACAGTAAGCGATATGCCCTTTCCATTTTAAAACTATACTCAACGGGATGGACGAAAATGATTGACAAATCTGCGCAGACAACATAAAACCATCGTATCTTCGGTGTTATGTTACCAATTATATTCTTTGCTGTTGAAATGATTTTTAAGCTGCTCTTAGGAATCGGTAAAATTCATCGTATCTTATCCAGGCCCGAACTAACACAGTGTGGCGCCTTCAGGTAACCACACTTCAAGTGCGCCTCCCACTTAACTTGGAAAAAGTGAAATTTACTGTGGGTATAAAGACCGTAGATTTACATGAACTTATCGCTATATATAGGCTTCCCGTTGGCTCTGGGTGAAGAGGGGTGACGTAATGCGCTACCTGGACACAAGTCGGGCCTCGATCACCCCCGGCTGGGTCGCCCGGGCGAGGGTGTGTTATGTTAAGACTCGAAACACCTGATGACCCCCCGGATTCATTACTGATGATGTGTCCAGGTTGCGCCGCGCGGTGTGTCAGAGAACATAGCTAAAGTACAGGCTCACAACACACATACTGCAGAAAAATAAGACCCAACCAAGAAACCTTACACCGTAGGCAGACATGGGCCTACCGCTGCCATACTAGCCCTGACACTGATGCTCAAATCTGAATGCCGCTCACATCCAAAAAGCAACACGTCATGGTAAATATCATTATTTCCATCAAAAAGGGCCTGTATGAGGCCTACATGCAAGACCATTACAGAGTACGTCACACCCACATCCCAAGTTAGGCAAGCCCAGTAATGACTGTCGCAAGCAGCCATTTCAACAGCTGAATGATCAGAGTGCCACGCTGAATAGCACATTGAGACTGTGTATTGCAATGTGTAGGCCATTAGAAATGATGTTTGTTTTGTTTTTCTGTTATGTTCAGGACCAGATATTAAAGTAATGAAAAGAGAATAGTGATTCGATTTCCATTTCAAAATCCACAAACGAAAGGCATCGTTTTCCTGGTCAGAAACAGCAGATCCGGCATTTATAAAGGGCACTAGAAGAACCCCGCTACAATGTAGCGGTGTGGTTATCCACCCGTCTGAATCTCCCTCCTCTTCATCCTGCCCCTAACCCCCCCCCACTCCAACTCCCTCCCCCCAAATGCTCAGAATCATCTGAAATGCCGAGAAAAGTGGTTTTTAGCCATTTTTAGAAAAATGCATATTTATGCATAATTATGCATAATTTTAATTTTCTGGGATTTTCCCCTTACTCTCTGACACAATGCCTACCACCTCCAAAAAGAATTAGGATCATAAGTGCTTTAGGTTTCGGTCCCGCTATCTACACTAACTAACACACACACACACACTAACACCACACACACACACACATTCCAAAAATATATGAGTAGATTAAAATGGGCCTGAATTTGCCATGAAGGGGGTTAGGAACATGGACATTTCTTGTTGAAGCGTTGTTTATGCCTCCAGAACATTCTAGAATGACCAAATTAATTCCGCATATTTTTTGCATATTATGCATTTTTAATTTTCTGCTATTTTTTATAGGTGCCCCCTGATCATCCCCAATAACCTCCAAAAAGAATCAAGGCCCCAAGTGCTTTAGTTTGGCCGTTTATAGACTCTCACACAGACACACACCACACACCAGACACACATTGTGAAAATACAGGAGTAGATGATTTTCATTCCCGCCTTTGTAAAACAGAAAAGTAATTATTATACTTCTTCAACACATGAGAGTGGAATAGTAAAACGGTCCTTGAACATATTTTCTATTAGCAATGAAGTGTACTACAATTATCTAACTAAAATGGAAAGACTCTCTGTCTGCCTGTCTGTGACCGGACGAACAGCGCCACTCTGCCATTGCAGCCCCTATTGTGGTAGGAGAGGGGATTACACCCGAACAGGCACTGAAATAAACAGCGTCTCTCACTCTCTCCTCACCAAAGAAGCACCGGGGGGAAGCAGCCGCTGTAGAAAATACGACAAATATTTGAAAATATATTTTAAATATTCTAAAAGTCTACTCGGTGTCTTCTAGTTGTTGGGCGGCGCATGGTGGCCCAGTGGTTAACGCTGTCGCCTCACAGCCAGAGGGTCCTGGGTTCGAACCTTGGGGGTCATCCCAGGTCGTCCTCTGTGTGGAGTTTGCATGTTCTCCCCATGTCCGCGGTGGGTTTTCTCTGGGTGCTCCCGTTTCCCCCACCATCAAAAGAAACGTGCATGTTAGGGTTTCTGCTCCTGTCTGTGCCCCTGACCAAGGCGGTGGGAAAAGAGCTGGAGTTGGTTCCCCGGGCGCAGCATGAAGGGCGGCGTCCCACTGTTTCTAGCCACACAGATCACAGCTAGGATGGGTTAATTTGCAATAACTGAATTTCCCCAAGGGGATTAATAAAGGAAACTTAATTAATTAATAATTTAATTAATCATTTGGTGCCCCCCCCCCCAGCATGGCAAATTGGCTGATGCCCCCAGGCACTCACCCGATGTCGTATATGGATAATCCGGCCCAGTTCTTATCTTATCTTCCTACGGCATATCATTCCCACAAACTCTTCAAGCTCTATTCAACCAACTTCACTATATTTCTAACAGAATATCCCTGCAGTGTGCTCCTTTTTATCTGTCATCGTACTCCTCTGCTGACCCAGAGATAAAGCCTACCGGGGTTGCTAGTACCTCCAACCTTATTAAGTCAATTCATCGAACCAGCAGTTTGCAGGTGGAAGTTCCAATAAAAGCAATGTAGCAGAAGTACCTCAGTCGTGACCTGCCTATCATCGGACCTTGTAAGATACCCAGGCGCCCCTTCCTGCTGTGCCGATGCCCTTCCGCCGCTGCACCCGGCTCCCCTTGACCCGGTAAACCTGCAGGGACGGCACCAGCGGAGATCTAAAGGACAGCTGCTCCCTTCCTTTCACACTGTGCAGCTGAGCCAAGCGTAATTCAACCGCGCTGGTTTTGCACCTTGAGATAACAACTGGAAGGGCATTATTAGGCTATCAATTTTAACAGGCCAAATTGATGTATTTGCCCTGGCTTCATTGACGCTGTGTCCATTAAACTTGCATTTCTGCAGAAAGGTCATGGTACAGGTTGGCCTGCGGTGCAGCACCTTTGGAGCGTCTTTGGGGTTTGGCGGTTAGCATAAGAGCAACGGCGATGATGGTTGAAGCACACCCCCCATCTCACCCCCCGTTGGGGTCACAACTAAACTGGCAACAATTCAGACGGCTTTCTGCCTCTCTACTTCCTCATTGACCTGTGTGTGTGTGTGTGTGTGTGTTGGGGGGGGGGTTGCTGACTCACCCAGAGAATATCCCACATTCAAGTAAATCAGATGATATATTTTGTCCTCTGAAGTGACCGCCCAGGGCTGGCTTCCTAATTTTCAGTCATATTTCTGATTTCATCCGACATCTCTCCGTCATGTTGATTACACCGCCAAATATCGTTACTGTGTACCTATTAAAGGAAGTGACAGAGAACCCCCCCCACCCCTCACCCCCACCCCACCCCCAAAAAAAAGAAACTGGAATAAATCCAAAGAAAATGCATTCAAGTGACAACAGCGCCCTCTTTGGTGAATGGCACATTTGGAGTGACAAATTGTGTTCAGAGCGTCAGTTGGTTTTCAGAGAGGAGAGGGAGACAGGAAGAAGACAGTTTTGGTTTTTTTTGAAGCCATTTACCTGTTTTTGATGATAGCGAGCCGTACATGTACAAACATCATCAAATTATTCAAACATGTCCTAATAACATGTCAGGGCGTCCTGTTAGCTCTGAGCGAACACGCTCACCTTCCCTGTCCAAATTATCAGGGCACATCCTCTCACCCAACTAACACAACTGTAACGCACAGAGCTCAGCTCAATTAATGGCGCCTCTCCTCAACCATAAAGTATACTTCTCTGCTTATGACTTATCATTAAAACAGTCACCTTCACAGGTCCCCAAACACACATATACACACACGCACACACACCATAAAGCCTATCGATACATGTAAATATGGGTCCAGCACACATACTGGTGTGCACATCCATACAAACACACACACACGCACACACACACACACACACAAACAATTATACTGGTCTTTCTGGGATTACTGTCAACCATTCAACTGTCCTATGGGAGGCTGTCCATTAGGCAAGTAAGTTGGCCTCATTAATACTGAAAGGGTCAATGAAGTGTACCACTGGTGGCTCTAATGACTTCCCATCTGCAATGCAGTAAATGATAGTAGACCTGATTTAAAGGCACAGGCTGCAGGAAATTTAGATTTACTCCCGCTCGCTGCCAATGAAAAATGTTACGGTTCTCCTTTGCCTTCAAATGCATACTTCATAATTCACTCCAACACTGTGTCGCAATCTACTTCTTTTTTTTTATTGCATTTTTAATAATGGCCAGCACTGATATATGGGTGCCTGTGAATACATTTGAGATTATGAGAAAACTATTGGATGAGTTTCACACTTTTGTGGTGCGACTTAAAAGTGAGTGCTGTTGAGTCCTCGACAGTAAGACTGGTGTTCATTTTTCAACTCCCAATGTAATACCAAATAACCCCTAACCCTCACTCTTTCCACCTTAAAACAGTGAGTCGCTTTGTAACTCCAACCTCAACCTGATGAAATGAAATCATCTGCACTTGTAGGGCATTTGAATATGGAAGTTTTTTGTTGTGCGCGTTTTTGTGTGAGTGTGGGATGAGATGTTAAGAGTGTGTATTTTAACATGCAGTTGGACCCTGTGATTATATGTGTTCACGTATAAAGAGCAATGTCAGCACAACAGGTGTGTGGTGGTTGTGTTGCCCTATGTGTGTTCTTATGTGCTGTAGTATATGAGCAAGGACAATGTGTTCATAGTGTAGGCCCAAGGCTAGCTTGTGTCTGTGTGTCCTTTGTATACTACATGGCCAAAAATATGTGAACCCCCAAACATCACACCCATACATGCTTGTTGAACATCTCACTCCAAAACCGTGGGCATTAATATGGAGTTGGTTCCCCGCTTGGCTGCTACAACAGCCTCCACTCTTCTGGCGAGGCTTTTCACTACATTTTGAAACGTGGCCACGGGAATTCACTCCCACTCAGCCACAAGAGCATTAGTGAGGTCAGGCACTGGTGAGAGGAGAAAGCCTGGCTCACAGTCGGCGTTCTGATTCATCCCAAAGGTTTTGGATGGGGTTAAGGTCAGGTCTCTGTGCAGGCCAGTCAAGTTCTTCCACGCCAAACTCGGCAAACCATGTCTTTATGGACCTCGCTTGGTGCACAGGGGCATTGTTATGCTGAAACGGGAAAGGCACTTCCCCAAACTGTTTCCACAAAGTTGGAAGCGCACAATTCTCTCGAATGTCGTTGTATGCCGTAGCATTGAGAATTCCCCGTCATGGCAATTTCCAATTCCACTCTGACATTAAATGAGGAGCGAGACAAAAATCTCTGACGGTATTGTCAGACTTTGACATGTTCATGAACAGACGCACAAGCCTAGATACTTAAGTGCATGCCCTGATCTCAACATCCTCATTGTCACGGCCATAATGGTACGTACCCAGAGTTTTTCCCTGATCCTGGTTATTATCGGACCGTCATTGTAATGGATAACAGAACTTGCTCAAAGAGTTCATGGGTCAGATTTCCCCTCGTCCTTCTGTCGTAATTATCCAGGACCGTTCCTTCAGACCTTGTTACACTTGAGTGACTTTCCCCACACATTCCTCTGCTATCAACCAACAGTCGACCACAGGCCTTTATTAGTCCACTCAGGAGAAGGCCCTTTATAGCACCACCTTTAACCTGCTGCAAATGAGCCCCAAGCAACCATCCAAGCAATGTGAACATAGTATAGCTGATGCATGGTCAAAGAGTAAAAGGAAGCAAACATTCATATATGAATTGCCCTCACACCCCTCACTGGAACTAAAGGGCCAAGCCTAAACCATGAGAAACTGCCCCAGACTCCTCCACCAAATTTTACAGTTGGCACCATGTATTCAGGCAGGTAGCTTTCTCCTGGCATTAGCCAAACCCAGATTCATCCGTCAGACTGCCAGATATGAAGCGTGATTCATCACTCGAGAGAACACATCCCCATTGCTCCAGAGTTAAATAGCGGTGTTCTTTACACCACTCCAGCCTACTCATGGCATTGCATATGGCGATCTTAGGCTTGTGTGCAGCTTCTCAGCCATGGGAAGCCATTTCATGTAGCTCCTGACGAACAGTTCCTGTGCTGATGATGGTTCCAGAGGCAGTTTGGAACTTGGTAGTGAGTGTTGCAATCGAGGACAGACAAATTTTACGTGTTACATGCTTCAGCACTCGGCTATGATAGACAGGTGTCGCAACACAGTGCATCGCAGCTTGTTGCATATGGGGCTGCGTAGCTACAGATTGTTCAGAGTACCTATGATGATCCCTGTCCACCACCAAAAGCGCCTACAATGGGCACATGAGCGTCAGAACTGGACCATAGAGCAGTGGAAGAAGGTGGCCTGGTCTGATAAATCACATTTTCTTCTACCCCATGTGGATGGCCGGGTGCGTGTGCATCATTTACCTGGGGAAGTGATGGCACCAAGATGCACTGTGGGAAGAAATCAAGCTGGCGAAGGCAGTGTGATGTTCTGGGCAATATTCTGCTGGGAAGCCTTGGGTCCTGGCATTCATGTGGAAGTTATTTTGACATGTACCACCTACCTAAACATTGTTGCAGACCAGGTACACCCCTTCATGGAAACGGTATTCCCTGATGGCAGTGGCCTCAGGTAGCTTTAATGTTTTGGCTGATCGGTGTATGTTTGTATGCTTGCGTGCATATGTGTGCATGGTGATACACGTGCACACGTGTATGTACGAGATCACGGCAGCTGCGACTAAGGGGATTCCATCATATCTCCATGTTTGTTTAGCATGGCTAGGCACGAAGCAATCGATTGCAGATAACCTTGATGTCTTTCTTATCTTGAGTAGAATTGTCACGGGGTCTCAAAATTGATCAGCGCATATCAAAGAGAGATTACGATTGCACTCCGAAAAGGTCAGAAGTCATGAGCTGTGATTCCCAAACACAAACACAGATCATAAGGGCTGATGTGCAAGGTCAAAAGGTTTCCAGCTGATGCACATGTCATACACATTAATGACCAGGAGCACGAAACCTGGTCTTCCCACCCTTCCTGTTCACAAATTGTAATTGATTCACGGACAAGAGGACCAACATCGATATTATCTCAAATTCACAAAACTACAAAGCAGTTGTTAAGTAAATGACATGGAAATGCAATGTTGTAATTTTAAATAATGAAGACTGGCTGTACTCTAGACAAATTATGCCTTTGGATAGTTTCTTTCACTGTGTTCCATCCAACTTCAAGTACATTTTCGAAAAGTTGAACATTTTAACATGTGAATCAGTTACAATTTCCTTCACTTTTTAAAAGCAATTAGATCTTCCTGTGTACAGGATTAGGGTTGACTTACTCGCTTTGGAGAGATTTGGGTAACCAGTTTCTATTGCTCTTTATCCCATATTTTCCTAATTAGTTTGTGAACTTTTCTACCTAAAATAAGCTTGGAAACTGTTGTGAGATGTTGCTAAACCAGCATGTTGAATTTAACTGGAGGTTACTTTGAGGGTTGCCTCAACCTTCAGGTAATCGCTGAGGCCTTGAAAAATGCCGATACATTCGGCAACAAACTCGGCGCATAAGAGAAATGGTTGAATTGTTGCTTGCAGTCCTTCCAAAGGGACTATTAAAGACTGTGGACTGTCCCCTAAAAAGGAGTGGACTTTATTGTTTAATGGATTTTGCAAGTGTTCAAGATCCCCCATCTCTTGGTGTGACCTTCCACGAGGATACCCGAATCTTCTCAGAGGAACATTTCCATAGTTTTTATTTTCATTTTATAATTTTCCAGCTGTCCTTTACCGAGTCCTGCTAAGTTGCTGAAGAAATCTGACTTATTTCCCGGTGGTTGTTTCAGTCCGTCCCTCTTCAGATATTGTGGGGCTGAGAGAGAGAGTTAGATAGGAACAAGCGAGAGAGCCACTTTTTAAAATATTACTCTTGACAATCTTTCAAGGATGCTGATGGGAGTGTCTTTTTCTCATTCATCCGTCTTTGTCTTCTTTAATAATCCCTTTGATCCCTGCACGTGACTAGTCTTAATAACTACCACAGGGGTAGTCTGCGAGTCTGCTTTCGGATCTGTCCTGACAGTATCTCGGCACTTAATAGCAATGATAAGCCGCCAGTGATCAAAGAACGCCTTATCTCTACAAAATTTGGATTCACTCGACGAAAACAAGCCCTCCAAGGTCTATCTGTGAGGCTTTACTCGTGAGTCCGGGTAGTAATTACAACTTGAATTAGGGACACTAAAACTCTATTTCTCTCTAAAACTCTCCGGAGCATTTGAAAATGCCTCTGATTGGCGGAGTTGCGTTCATTGTGTCCTCTATGAGTGATAACTCAGCAACGTGCTGCCATGGCTGAGGATATGGAGGCGCCATTAAAGGATGAAAATACAACAGCGCAATCCGTAGCTGTCAATCTTTGACTTTATCAAAGGGTGTTCCCACACTTGGTCCATTTGAGCCTCCCAAGTGGAGTCAGGCCATGACTCTGATTTTTTTTTCTTTTTTTTTTTTTTTGCCTATGTGACCTCTCCAAACAAACTCAGCGGCACGGCGGCGCAGTGGTTAGCGCTGTCACCTCCCAGCAAGAAGGTCCTGGGTTCGAAACCCGGGGTTGTCCAACCTTGGGGGTCATCCCAGGCCGTCCTCTGTGTGGAGTTTGCATGTTCTCCCCACATCGGCGGTGGGCTTTCTCCAGGTGCTCCGGTTTCCCCTGACATGAAAAAAAAGACATGTATGTAGGGTTTGGACTCCTGTCTGCGCCCCTGACCGAGGCATAGCAAGAAGATCTGGAGTTGGTTCCCAGGTGCTGCATGGTGACTGCCCACTGCTCATAGCTACACAGCTAGGATGGGTTAAATGCAGAGCGTGATTCCCCTACAGGATCAATAAAGTACCTCAAAATCAAAATAATAATGAAAACAAACTCAAATCCCTCTGAAACAAAACAAAGTCCGACCTTGACAGGAAGTGGTCTGGCTCATCAGTCAATCAAGTTGCATTTCATATAGTGCTTTTCTAGCTGCAACAGCCACTCAAAGCACTTTACATTTCAGACATGTCGTGGTCCGACTGATGCACAACATGGTGAACACGAAAGGGTTTTTAATTCCGCCTGCTGATGTGTTTGTCTTGGTCCTCGGGGCTTTCCACAGACAGGCCGCCTTAGTTCGTGGTTGTCTTCTTCTTCTTTCGGCTTGTTCCCTGTTTTTCAGGGGTCGCCGCAGCGGATTTTATAGTTTTCATCAGTACCCTGTGAGGGCACAGCACCGATGGCGGTCGTTGTTAACCCGGGCCTCGACCGGTCCGGCATGGTCTTGTCATCCACATAATGATTTGGCAAAATTCTACATCGAATGCCCTTCCTGACACAACCACTAACCCTGTGGACAGGGGGCACAGGTGAAGCGCTGGATGCCATCCCAGTATTCATGGACTTGCGCCCATGCCTGTCGGTTGAGTGAAAAACAAAAAAAGAGGTATGGCTTTTTGGATGGCATTCAGGTTAACTGAGATTTGATCGGCAGTATTTCTGGTACAGTTGTATGTACAACGGCACATGATTTGTTGATCTGCTGTTTTCTGGAATTTCTCTATAATTCAGGTCTTATCATGGGAGTATTATTCTCACTGCTTCATGGTGCTGAAGGAAAACAAAGAAGGAAATGCCAAAAAACAAACTTGTGGAAGTGAAAACCTGATATAGACCGATAAACGACCCCTCAGACACTGTCTTTTTCTGATCTCACTTCAGTTTCTCTCGTTCTCCTGATGCATTGAGGCTCCTACAAGGAGTTAGTGCTGATGGATGCCGTCCCATAATTCAACGGCTCATGATTCAACAACAAAAAAAAAAAGTCAAGGCTGGCGGATGGGAGCCGTCCATAAAAGGTAGAGGTCCGATTTGTAAAGAAGCTGACTTGGGCCCCGTCAGAGCAGAAGCGGACCACAAAGAGAAGCTGACTTGGGCCCCGTCAGAGCTGAAGCGGCCCACAAAGAGAAGGAAGTCCTCTCTCAAGTGAACCGATAACATGAACACCAAGGGAACAGAGTCCCTTTCCAGTCAGTCCCCCTTTTGTTCTGTTGAAAGAGGGCTGACAGTGGCTCATTTAAAACGGATCATACGCGACACCACCGCTGACGGGTCCTCCGGCGTTCTCATAAGAATCAAGTGCATATACCTACCCTTTCAGGTCCCCGTGAACCTTCTGGATTTGCCCTCTACCCGAATGAAAAAGAAAGGTCGGGTGGGATTTTGTGTTGGGAGGGAGTTCGATTTGACTGACAGCCAATCACGGCCGGGCATTTCTAGAAGAACGTGGATGGTGGTTGATGCTGGCTAGTTTCGCTCTCTGCCAGTCTCACTCCCAGTTCACTCGTTGGACATTATTGTTATTGTATTGTTATAATATTGCACTTCTAGGATGTAGTGTTAAATAGATATAAATTAAGTGCAGGTAAAAGGTAACAGGAATGCAAATACGCTTCTCATTTCATGGGACCCTTAAGTACACACATTAACACATGCAGGCCCTCCATTTAATAATAATAAACTTTATTTATATCGCGCCTTTCTAAACAACGTTACAAGGTGCCACTACACAACAGGATAAAATGATGCACATAGTCCAAGATAGAACAACAAAATACAACACAACTATAGGCCATAAGGCCAGATCCGCTCCACGGGACAAGGTAAAACACGGTCAGGATGAAGTCACAAGAGCATAATTAAAACGAAGAGAGCCGATAAAACAAGGATTATGGTGAAACAATTAAAATAAGGTGATGAAAGAAAACAATAAAAAACAAGTAAAATTATAAAAGTATAAGATATAAACAATATGAATAAATAAATAAACAAAACTTTAAACATTATATTGCACCACAACCACAGGCACAGGCTCCCTGCGTGCCCTTAATGTGGGAGACCGACAGTTGGAGGACGAGGACATGCACATGAAGTCCACAAGCATGAAGAATTTTTCCTTTTTTTTCCCCAAGGACCAGCTCCTCCAGAGACTAATCAGCAACCGCAGTATTCATGGCAATCTGAAGACACAAGTGCAGGGGGGGGGGGTATCTGCTATGACGCACAAGGGACACGAGGCAGAAGTGGAAAGATATATGTTGGTGTATTAGGAGAAGGTTAGAGAGAAGCTCCGCCTCTTCAAACTCACTTTCGCAGATTCAATTCCTGTCCAACGGGCCTGACGGGGCCTGAAAAGAGACCCTGATAATCTCTCCTTGAGTGTCAGCCTCTTCCCCGTTCTCCCTCCGACACACACACACACACACACACACACACACACACACACACACACACACACACACACACACACACACACACACACACACACACACACACACACACACACACACACAAAAGCAAATGTGGTTTATCTGACCAAAACTCTCCCAGATGCCATTTGTGCTTTGGGGTGCTTATCAACCATGAGATAATTCCAGAAGAAGGGCGGAAAAAGAAAAACACACACACACACACACACGCACACACACACACAAAATCTTCAGCCTGTTTCCTCCTGTTCATTAAAAGTTTCCTCACTCTCTTCTTCAAAAGTTCATCCATCTGTCTGGAAGGAGAGGCAATGCAGGAGTGTGTGTGTGTGTGTGTGTGTGTGTGTGTGTGTGTGTGTGTGTGTGTGTGTGTGTGTGTGTGTTTGTGTGTGTGTAATGGGGGGGGGGGGTGCATAGACATTATCTCCCCATCTGAGTCCTTGTTCTGTTCCCTTTGATTTAATTTCCTTTGACGTAGCTCCCACCCCAGCCCCACCCGGCTCCTCTCCCCACTGGGACTCTGATGGAGTGGGCCCGGGCCCTGTTCTGAGGTTTGTTTTCCTCCTGCTTGACTTAGCCTGCTATTTGATTAGGGGTTTTTTTTCTCCCTTTTTGGGGGGGGGTGTTCACATTGATCAAATAAGGATGGTCGATGTTAAAAGGCTATCTGAGCTACGTCGGCCAGTGATGTGTGCTGCTGTGCCGCGGTGCACCTGACCAGTTCCCGCAGTCAGAACCTGGACTTTGAAGGCGTCCTCCGGCCCATCATTCTGCATTAGCATCACCACCGCCGTCTAACAAATAGTGTTCCGAGGCCACTTGACCAAGACATCAGAGCGAATGCAATTTGCACTGAGCTTAACAAGAATTTCCACTCCGGTGACTAATGGCGATTAAACTTTTGAGAAGGTCGTATTTTCATTTTCATTTTTATTTTTTTTTTGTAATGACCTTGATTCCCCGATCGTGTTTTCCATTTTCCAACCCGGACGAATCAAGCGCGCGGACGTGAACCGCTTCCCCGCGCCAGCGCGCTCAAAGCGCCGCGTCGGAGTCGCTGTGAGGCGACGTAGGGAGAGAAGAAGAAGAAGAAGAAGAAGAAGAAGAAGAAGAAGAAGAAGAAGAAGAAGAAGAAGAGGAGTCCGGCGTGTCGAGAGATTGATGTTTTTCATGTGGTTAAATTTATCGGTGTAAACTACTATTGTAACCGGTTAATTTCTTGCCCGGTGCGGGATTCGATACGAGGTGTACTGCACCACAAGGCGACATCGCTAACCGCTCGGCTAAAGGGGTCAGACTCGTTAGCTAGGGACTAACGTGTCTTATTACTAGTTTACAGTCGTCACCTTCCCCGGAAGCGCGCCCTCGCGCTTGTTCTTCCCGCGCTCCGAAGAGACTTCTGAGGATCTGCACACTTCCGGATCCCACCGCTGCCACCAATGTAACCGGTTATTTTCTTGCCCGGTGCGGGATTCGATACGAAGTGTACTGCACCACAAGGCGACATCACTAGCAACGCTAGGGGCTAACGTGTCTTATTAGTAGTTTACACTAATAAGACACGTGTCTTATTAGTAGTTTACACTAATAAGACACGTTAGCCCCTAGCCAACGGGTCTGACCCTTTAGCCGAGCGGTTAGTGATGTCGCCTTGTGGTGCAGAACACCTCGTATCGAATCCCGCACCAGGCAAGAAAATAACTGGTTACATCGGTGAAGCCGGAGAGGCCTCCGCTGACCTGGGCGGCCGTGAGGCGGCATTAATCAGCGTGCAGGCATCAGTCTTGGGGTTCCGGAGTGGCCGCTGCTCTCCATTACGTTGACCTGAGCGAGGTTTCTCCGGAGCCAGACTTTGGAGAGCCGACGCCTCCCTTGTTCCGAAGACGGCAGAAACCTCGCAAGGCCACTTGAAGCGGCATCCCAGGGGCCTCGGGGCTGCGGAGCGGAGATTGAAACGCGCGTTTGAGAAGCCGGGACTCTCTTCTTTGCCCCCCCCCCGAACTTGTTTTGTCTCCTGTTAACAAGCAGGTAATTATGGGTAGTGGTTTGGGCCATCCGTCACGGGCAGGCAGAAAGAAGATTGATACCAGCAGCGTCCATCCTATTTTCGCCTCCTTCCCTCTTGCTTTTAAGATCTTCAGGACGTGATTTGGGGAAAATGGCGATCCCCGGCCCGCTCATCCATCAACTTCACCCTTCGCCCAGTAGAGAAAACCCGACACGTCTCCTACCGGAAGGATGGTGCGCCGCGCGGGCCGGCGAGCAAATAGGAGTTCCGCCCACCTCGGTACCATGAAACAAAACCCACTCGAGTGTATTCGAGTGGGTTTGCTGATGTGATCCTTACACTAAATTACAAGTTTTAGTATACTATAATTACATATATGTATGTATTTTATATGTATTTAGATTTTTCTCCCCATTTGTGCTCGGCCAATTACCCCCCTCTTCCGAGCCGTCCCGGTCGCTGCTCCACCCCCTCTGCCAATCCGGGGAGGGCTGCAGACTGCCACACGCCTCCTCCCATACACGCGGAGTCGCCATCCGCTGCTTTTCACCTGACAGTGAGGAGTTTCGCCAGGGGGGCGTAGCGCGTGGGAGGATCACGCTACCCCCCTCCGATCAGGCACCCCCGACCGACCAGAGGAGGCGCTAGTGCAGCGATCAGGACACACATACCCACATCCGGCTTCCCACCCGCAGACGCGGCCAATTATGTCCGTAGGGACGTCCGACCAAGCCGGAGGTAACACGGGGATTCGAACCGAGGATCCCCGTGTTGCTAGGCAACGGAATAGACCGCCACGCCACCCGGACGCCCCTAAATTACAAGTTTTAGAATACTATAGTTCTAGTGTATTCAAGACCACAGTAGCTTAGCATAAGTTATCCTGTGTTCGGAACTGAAAAGTCCACTTTTTGGGGGGGGAAAAGACCACCCCCCCCTCTCCTTTTAGCGGGCCGACTGCAGCGTTGGGGCTGGTGGTGTGCACAGCGTGAGGGGGGGGGGTGATGGATGAAGAGAGGCTGTGGATGACAAGGAGGAGAGATATTATGGTAGGATGCAGTGTGGAGTTTCAGCGAAGGATTTGAGGCCCAAAGAGGATCAACGAAAACACAGGAAAAAGCGACGGTGAGGATGATGATGATGATGATGATGATGATGGCGATGTGGGGGTGGTGGGGGGGCAGCAGAGAGTAACTCTGACTTATAATTAGAAGATAATAACCAGTATCAATTAGCACCCTCCCCCCCATTTAATTACATAGCAGTACTGTAAGAGCATAATGACTTTCCTTTTCTTTCATAATTAGATTCAGCCCGAGTTGACAGATCTCCATTTCGTTGTAATTGAAAAAATGTCCAAGGTGCTGCTTTGAAACCACGTCAGGGCTGTCGTGTGCATTTATTGTGTTTGGCAGGTCAGAAAGGAGAGAGGGGGGGGGGGAGTAAGGGAGAGAGGGAGGGGGAGAGGGACCATGTAAAACAATGCCTGGTGTTGAGTCAGTTGCTGGCGGGCCGGGGGTTTTAGCTCCTCAGCTGCGAGTTTCGAGTGCTTTTGTGTTTGGAGGATTTGGGGCCACAGTGAATCAGACCCACGCGGCTCCGGCGCAGTCGTCCATTAGCGTGACGCAAGCGAACCCCGCGCTGTCTGGCGCGCTTCCTGCGTCAGACGCCCCCGCTGTCTCCAAGGCAACAGGTTGCAGAGGACACCTCCGCGTTCGGAGGGATGCAGGGGGGGAGGGGGGCGAGGCTGATGGGCGGAGGCTCAAATTACTTGTGAAAGTCGTCGTTTGTGTTTTTCCCGATGAGTCGCGTGACTCTTAAGCGATATTGGATTCTGATGAGATGCTTGTTGACTTAATTTATTACACGGCTTTGATTGCCGAATCTTCATTTCCTCGTCAAATAATGCGACCGCGGGGACAGCAGGGTTTATTGGCAAAGCTTGTCAACCGGATCCAAGTCCTGGCGTATTTCCACATCCCCCCCCCACGCACACCCCCCCCCTTGTCGAATGTCCTTTTTTGTCCTTGTCGATGTCGGTCGATTGATGACCGAGACAATTATAAGCCAGTCAATCACTGACACGCGCGTGGAGCCCATCTGAATACATGAGATCCGTCTCATGAATACTGTATGTGCATTTGTGTCACCGTGTTAAACCCCCCCCCCTTACAAATATCACGCCGGGAGAATTGTTTTGGCACCCGCTTGTCATTTCTCTGACCCCCCTTTCTCTCCCCCCCCTCCCCCTCCCCCCACATTCTCATTTTAATGACATCTTTTTCATTTTGGATTCTTTCGGTAAGTGGGGGAGCCGGGGGGGAGGGGAGGGGGGGATGATTGAAAACACTAAAAGAATGAGAGACGGTAAGGAAGGGGGGGCCGTCCCTTTCTGATTCATGAATCATGGGGGGGAGGGAGGGAGGGAGGGAGGGGGGAGGCAAACGACTGACGGCATGATGAAAATTTAATTAATCGCAATATCTGGAGCTCCATAAACGTATTGGATTTTCAATTTAAAGCAGAAGCGCGCGCGCGCGGTTGACAGACAGGAGGGTGCTGCGGTTCAAGCAGAGGCTCCCCCGCGAGCCGACAGGTATTGATCGGTAATCGCTTACACGCGCCCTCAACTTTTGCCAACCGTCAAAATGGGCGACGGTGACAGTGAAAGGGCCGACGTGGCGCGTGCGCCGCACGTCTGTCTGGCTTCCCTCGTGTTCAGAGCCCTTCTTAAAAAAAAGAAAAGAGGTGAGCTCTTCCAAAAAGTCCGGTTATAACTTTGGACACTGATAAATGGGAGCGAAGAGGTCGAGACGCGGCCCAGCTCACACCTCTGAAGCAGATGCCATTGCTACGCTTTTTGGGGGGTTTTTGTGTGATTTAATTGGCGCCGTTAAGCGGCACGGTGGCGCAGCGGTTAGCGCGGTCGCCTCACAGCAAGAAGGTCCTGGGTTCGAGACCCGGGGTTGGTCAACCTTGGGGGTCGTCCCGGGGTCGTCCTCTGTGTGGAGTTTGCATGTTCTCCCCGTGTCTGGGTGGGTTTCCTTCAGGGGCTCCGGATTCCTCCCACAGTCCAAAGACACGTAGGTCAGCTGACTCGGCCATATTAAATTGTCCCTAGGTGGGAATGTTTGTGTATATATTAGAACCCCGCTACAATGTAGCGGTTTGGTTATCCACCCGTCTAAATCTCCCTCCTCTTCATCCTGCCAGCCAACCGCCCTCCCCCTACCCCCCCACCCCAACTCCCTCCCCCCCCCAAATGCTCAGAATCATCTGAAATGCCGAGAAAAGTGGTTTTTAGCCATTTTTAGAAAATGCATATTGTGCATAATTATTATCATTATGTTAATTTTCTGCTATTTTTCTGGTCCTCTCTGGAACAATACCTACCACCTCCAAAAAAAAATTAGGATCATAAGTGCATTTTTGCAAAAACGCATTTATTTTGCATAATGCCAAAACGTTTCTAAGTCCCAGAAATTTTTTTTTATACAGGTGAAAAAATCAAAGATGCTCAGAATCATCTGAAATGCCGAGAAAAGTGTTTTTTTTAGCCATTTTTTAAGAAAAATTCATATTTTGCATATTTATGCATAATTATGCATAATTTTAATTTTCTGGGATTCTTCCCATTACTCTCTGAGACAATGCCTACCACCCCCAAAAAGAATTAGGATCATAAGTGCTTTAGTTTTCGGTCCCACTATCTACACTAACACCACACACACACACTAACACCACACACACACACATTCCGAAAATATATGAGTAGATATATATATATATATATATATATATATATATATATATATATATATATATATATATGTCAGCCCTGTGTGGCCTGGCGGCCTGTCCAGGGTGTCTCCCCGCCTGCCGCCCAATGACTGCTGGGATAGGCTCCATTATCCCCGCGACCCTGAGAGCAGGATAAGCAGCTCTGATAATGGATGGATGGATGGATGGATATTGCACTATTAAAGAAAACCAGGAGTTACAGCATTTCACCAGATGCATGCAACTCCCCCCGCCCCCTTTTTCTCCCCAGTGGTACCCGGCCAATTAGCCCCCTCTTCCGAGCCATCCCGGTCGCTGCTTCACCCCCTCTGCCGTCCCGGGGAGGGCTGCAGACTACCACATGCCTCCTCCGATACATGTGGAGTTGCCAGCCGCTTCTTTTCACCTGACAGTGAGGAGTTTCGTAAGGGGGACGTAGTGCGTGGGAGGATCATGCTACCCCCCCCCCAGTTCCCCTTCTCCCCCCCCCCGAACAGGCGCCCCGATCAACCAGAGGAGGCGCTAGTGCAGCGACCAGGACACACACCCACATCCGGCTTCCCACCCGCAGACACGGCCAGTTGTGTCTGTAGGGCCGCCCGACCAAGCCGGAGGTAACACGGGGATTCGAACCGGCGACCCGGACGCCTCCAGTGCATACAACTTTTAACTTTCAAATGTATCGCTCCAATGTGTCCCTCTGGCGGTGTTTAGGTGATTTCAGAGGCGGAAGTAAGGCCGTTGTTCGGTATCGGCATCACGACACAGTTGTGTTCAGTTGATACTCAGCCGTCAATCCACGCCAGTCTATGATCAGTGCAGTATTTCGTATGCACTGTGATTACCCTTGAAGAAAGGTGTGGGTGTGGGGGGGGTCATCTCTAAATGAGTTGAAGCAGGGTGGTGTCTGCTTACAGGAGACTGCAGGAGGCTTCATACCGTCGTGCTTAATGAGAAGGATTTCGACTGCTCGTTGCGCGTGCACGCAGACGAGACCAGTATCCAAGAAGTCATTAAATCAGACTGCGTTGTTATTCATCAGAGCGACTTGTCTGTTTTGACCCTGAGGTTAGTCATGAAAAATGTGAACCTTGCTAGTTGTCATCCTCCACAAAGAAGTAAACAATTTTTAGCACAACATGACTGATGGAGCCAATTTAAGATTAAGATAAGATTAAGATGTGTTTTATTAGTCCCCCGTGGGGGAATTAATCCTCTGCATTTACCCCACTTTAACACACACACACCCCGGAAGCAGTGGGCAGCCGCCGTGCAGCGCCCAGGGACCGACTCCACTTCTTCTTTCCAGTGCCTTGCTCAGGGGCTCAGACAGGAGTGGTAACCTTAACATGCGTGTCTTTTTCATGGTGGGAGGAAACAGACAGGGGGAGAACATGCAAACTCCACACAGAAAGGACCTGGGACGGCCTGGGGTTCGAACCCAGGACCACTGGTCCACCGTGCTGCTAATTTGCCTTGCATTACATCCTTTGCAGTGTAGCTGTTGCACGTGCATGTTTTGCAGTGTTGAGTCTCGTAGCTACGACATCTTGTTGAACTCTGTTGGGAATCGGGCCCGCGTCATGTGACTTGTTCTTTGCCATTGTTTCGTCGACACAACTTACTTTACACCATCGCTTCCATTGTAGATGCCAAAATTGCTGTTTACAATTCTTTTTCCTCCCCAATCGTATCCGGCCAATTACCCCACTCCTCCGAGCCCTCCCGGTCGCTGCTCCACCCCCTCTGCCGATCCGGGGAGGGCTGCAGACTACCACACGCCTCCTCCGATACGGGGAGGCGTAGCGCGTGGGAGGATCACGCTCTTCCCCCCCAGTTCCCCCTCCCCCCTGAACAGGCGCCCCCGACCCACCAGAGGAGGCGCTAGTGCAGCAACCAGGACACACACTACCCACATCCGGCTTCCCACCCACAGACACGGCCAATTGCGACTGTAGGGACGCCCCCGACCAAGCCGGAGGTAACGTGGGGATTCGAACCGGCGATCCCCGTGTTTGGTAGGCAACGGAACGGACCGCCGCGCCACCCGGACGCCCGCTGTTTACCGTTCTGCTGAGTCGCGAGGTTAAATAAACTGTCCGTGCTGCAGCGGCTCTCAATATTCTCACCAGCTACACCCTGTTCACTGCTGCTTCATCTGTGTCGGACCCTTCTCCGCCATTTGGGCTTAATAGTTTACTAATCCCACTCCAGAGTCTTGCCCCAGACCCGGGAAGTTGTGTCCAATTTCTCACATCACAGCAAATAAGCTTCACGAATGCGACCGCGGCGAGAGTGCCTGGCTGCAGGTTTGGAGAAGGCGTTGTGTTTTCATGAATAAACAGTTTGCTAATGTCGCCCCATGTGGTCAGTGGCTGCGGTGGTGTCTGAAGCATCTGCAGCGGAGCTGTGAAGAGCCAAAACTTCCACACATGTCGGACAGAAGGGTGAAATAACGTCCCTTAGTCAGGGTTGTTACGGAGAGGCGTTTTGTGAGCGTGTGCATGTCTTCAAACACGCATATGTGCCAGATGGTCTTATATTATGGCGTACACGGACTCCTCCTGAGAAGAGGGGAAAAGCAGCACCTCAGTTGGTCCTCAGATCACAAACACTACATGGTCCAGTCGAGAACACAAGGAACAGTCCGTCGGTGTAGAGAACGATTCATTGTTATGTATCAGTGGGCTTGGTTTGTTTTAATTGTCATAACTTAAGACTGGACATTTTCTTATTCACTATTTTTGTGCCCCTGAGTTGTAATTTCCAGTATGAGATAATCAGAGAAATACACCAGACAAGACCTTTTTGGGGGGGGGGGGGCGGCATATAGCGAGGGTACTTGACTTGAGTAAGCAGTCAAAATAGCTTTATAGATTCCCTCTATTATTTCTTCCAGAATGTCAGCCAAGACCTGTCGTGGGATCCTCAAAGTGGAGCCAGCTCACCTGTCAGGGGGGTAAGTAGAACTGAGGGGCCCCCGCTATTTTTTTTTATTTGAATATAGCTGAGGCATTTCCCTCTGGCCTCGGAGTAGCTTGTCAAGCCCTTCGTGAAATCTGCATTTAGAGAGGACGTCGAAAATATCCCCGCAGATGACAACTCAACAATCACCGTTCTGATGATGCAGCAGCCCTCCTAATGGCCACCAAATAATTCACACACCTTGGGGGGAAAGGAAGTGCCCCGGTGATTTTGTGCGCGTTTGCAGGGATGATGCGGTGTGACAGGGTAGTTTAATGCGGGGAAACGAGCAGGAGGGCTTCAGCGTATAGGGGGACGTGACCCGCGGTCTGATCACTGATTCTCATTTCCAGTGGTCGGCGAGCCCAGCAGGGCTGTTCTGAGGCCTCTGGGCATCACATTAGCTTGCAGGCACGTACCCAAAGGTGCGCTGGGACGATGAGTGAGACACTGGTGCAAATGATTGGACGCAGTGATTAAAGTGGGCCGGAGCTCCCCGGATCCCGACACCGGCACTTCCCCTCCTCCTCCTCCCCCAAGTCAACCGGAGCTGAGATCCGGCGCTCTGTAGACAGGAGTAATTTCAACCTTTTTGTCACAGTAAAATTTAAAACAAAAAGCATGATGCAGCCAATTCACAAGCATTACAAAATAAATCGCAAATAAAGTCGTTCTTCTATTTTTATACTACTTTACTTTTTCTAAAAGTTTGAACGATATCGCGTCCTCACGTGACCCGCACCTGCCTGCTGTGTGGCTTCACCAGACTTGACGTCAGAAGAGACTGGCTTCGCACTCATGGGTCAGGGTCAGTTCACCGCACCAGGCAGACAAGACTCGAGAGAGCGTCGACCTGCTACCTGCACTATTATCCTGGATTGGGGGGCATAAAGAGTGAGTATCTTCAGTGTATTTCCAATAGTATTTCCAATAGTTTTGTCTAGCTCTGCTGTGGTTTTCATTTAAGCAACTAACGTTAGCGAACGTAACGTTAGCTAGCTAGCTAACTAGCTATCTTCCACCCGGTAACATTGCTAGCTAGTTGCTGATGTTGCTGGCTAGTTGTTTGAATGCTGCTAGGCAAGCTAACTATCGGTAGCGTCCGGTAACGTTACCGGTAGCTAGCTAGTTATGTTTGTCCAACCTTAGCTCTGGCCATGCAATACTTTCATTCAAATAACTAACTAGCTAGCAAACGTTAGCTACCGGTAGCTATTATTAGCTAACAATGCTAACGTCGGGACTACTGGACCAGTGGTCAGCTAGCCTAACGTTAGCTAGCTACCTATCACTCCCGCACTTTTGCCCACCTCTCTAATACAGAGATCCCCCACTTACCAAATCCCACTTTAACCCCTGAGTGGACGGTACGATGACTGGACGTCCCGTTAATGCCGGAAATCAGAAGAAATTGCAGCCGAATTGCTGTCATTCCTCTTCTTTGCCGGAGGGACGCCACTCACAGCTGGCGATTCGCCGTTGGGAAGTCGGCAGCTGGAATGAAACGCCGCCATGAATTTGGGTAAAGAACGAGGTCTTTCTCGAGGGCCTGACCTCCCTTGCGCTGCTGGGTCCACTTCTTCAAAACTCCCCCAGAAGTTGCAGCACTTCCGGAGTATGCTCGTGGCAGCAGTGCGGCTGAGTCATGAGGAGAGATTATGTACAACCACCCGGATGCTGCGTCTTTGACGTCACCCGCTGGTGACCGAGGAGCCTTTTGTGAAGGCACGATTTCAACGTGTACATTCGCCTCCCATCTGTCACATCTCGGAGATGGCACATCTAAATTTGGAAAGCGAGGTGGAGCTGAGGCAGGACCGGCATCGGCCGCATGAGCAATCTGTCAATCACTCAGGGAAGAGACCTGTCAATCAAGGTAACCACCCCCGGAAATAGACCGATCGTTAAGCCTTGATATCCTCTTAATAGACCAGTAATTTTCAAAATCCCCACCAAAACACACCATACAAGAGAAATCAGCCGCTGATACCCTAACTTTTTTTTTGGGGGGGGGGCATTTTCTCCCCAATTGTATCCACTCAATTACCCCACTCTTCCGAGCTGTCCCGATCGCTGCTCCACCCCCTCTGCCGATCCGGGGAGGGCTGCAGGCTACCACGTGCCTCCTCCGATACATGTGGAGTCGCCAGCCGTTTCTTTTGACCTGACATTTCGTGCCCGGGCCCCTAGTGGACGGCTACTGTATTGTGACGTGCATGGATAAGAAGACCCGCTGGCCAGCGGCTGGCGGGTTCGAGCCTGTAGTCGAGCGGTTAGCGATGCCTCCTGCGGTGCGGGCGATACGGGTTCGCTTCCCGGCCGCGGCAGTTCCTGTGGTTGCGTTGACCCTCCGAATTCGCTACAGTATATAAATCCGTCTCGAACCCAACAGCGGAAGTTACAACCACAAGTCATTTAGATTCTCCCAACAAGCGGTAGAGAGAGAGCATCGGCGTTCATAGCACCGCCGAACCCACCCGTGTAAAACGGACTGGCTGCGTCGTATTTTCCAGAACTTCTGTGTACTTCCCGGTGTAAAATGGCTGTCATTCATTTTCATTAACTGCTATAAATGAGGCTGACATCTGCTGTATTAAAAATGTGATTATCAGAATGCATAAATATGTAATCGCCGCCGCCTGCATAATTGATGGGCGCTAATGCGAAGTGCAGAAGGTATAAACTTCCACTTAGCGGGCGCATGCCACCTGAACAATAGGTGGGCTCCTGAGTGATAATTGGACCCACAGAAGATTCCGGGGTCCCGCGAAAATGTTAATCACGGAAGATGGATTCCTCATTAGGCCGCTCATCCATAACTGCTCCCGCCACAAGCACGAGGTGGACGTGAACGGAGGCCTTCACAGCCTCCCACAGTGGAGGCAAGTTACAGAATGACAACCTTTACAAATACAGACGCACACACACACTCACACACACTCACACACACACACACACACACACACACACACACACACACACACACACACTCACACACACACACACACACACACACACACACACACACACACACACACACACACACACACACACACACTCACTCTCTTGCCAGGAGATCAGGGAAGAGAAAGATGACCTCGAATTCACACTGAGCAAATGAAACACCAAATCAGGCATGCACGGGGGGGGAAAAGGAGAGAAAAAAAAATCTAATTATATTTGAGTCGTATTTTAACGGTGATTAATATGTTGGCTAATGTATGATACATGACATTGCAATCAAAGGACAGCCAATTCTGACTAAGGAGACAAGTCTCTGTATCTAAATGGGACGACCAAGCGAGGCCGCAGAGTCTCTCAGGTTCTCAATTAATCATGTCGTGCATTAAACTAATACCGCGCCGTGTGGTCGGCGGTTGGGGTGGCGAGCACTTCTGAGGCCCGGGCTCTGCACCGAGCTGTGCAGAGTCACACATTCTCGTGCAGATGGCGAACAAACTGGCAAAATATAGTCTTTGAGCGAGGGGTTGGGGGGGGAAAAAACAAAAGGGGCCAGTTTCAGAGAGACGGGAGTTTGTGTGTGTGTGTGTGTGTGTGTCACGCACAGCTGTACAGCTGTGCGTGCATTCACGCGTGCATATGTGCAAATTACACAATTGCCTTATATAATGCACACACGGATGTCGTCGGAGAACCACACTCACTCCCTGGACGCAGCGTATCTTCCATCTAAAGGGAGGAAAACACACCAGCGCCGCTAGCTAGGAGGCTGCTAAACGACAGAAAAGAGCAGCAGTCTTCCAAGATGTTGTTTTATACATATATTCATGAGGGATATAAAGATGAATAGATGTGTGTGTGTGTGTGTGTGATGACACAGCCCTTGTGACCTAGTTTGATGGTGTGATTGAACGGATGAAATTAACCAGTTACGACATTTGCTCATTAACCAGTTACATAATTTCTGTATTAATTGCTTTTAATATGAAGGACAGTTGCCTCGTTTACCTTTTTTGTGTGTGTGCTTTTGTTGCATTACAATTCAGGGGTGGCGTTGTGGGACATCATGACAATACAACAACGCAATGTTAAAATTCTAAATATTAATATGAGCCGATAGGTGTGTCTACATTATGTGTGTGTGTGTGTGTGTGTGTGTGTGTGTGGAGTAAAGTGCCTACAGTGCGTTTTAATGTGCAGCCAGTGTGGGAATAAAGTTACGCAATTAACCGTTGTTGGTAATTGCTGTGCCGCTTAATATTAGCTGCTTAATGACCTCGGTCTGAGGACAAACCTCCGCAAGCGTAGGATTGGCTGCCTTCGAAAACACCGCAGCCAATCGGCGAGCTCTGTTGTGACCCTGCCCCCCCCCTCCCCCTCCCGTCTTTGAGCTCGTCAGTCCAATCAGAGCGGCCAGTCAAGGGGCCACTGAGCCGTGGTGTGTCAGACCGCATTACCCAAAATTCCCTGTGTATCCCCAAGGCCCCACTGCGGTGGAAGTGTGAGATGTCATCCGAGGCCTGTCTGAGAGGAAGCCTTGTTTTTCCTCCGACGCGCCCGTCTCTTCTTCTTCTTCTTCTCTCTCTCTCTCTCGGCGTTCTTCCTGGACTCTGTCTCTCTTTTCTGCCTCCCTCTTTCTCTCTGTGTCGTTTCCTCCCTTTTTCACGTTTGCCCTCTCACTCGGTCCTGCTCTCGCCTGCTAAATCTGACACACACTGCTTTGTGCGTGTGTGTGTGTGTGTGTGTGTGTGTGTGTGTGTGTGTGTGTGTGTGTGTGTGTGTGTGTGTGTGTGTCTGTCCTTTCCCTCCCCTGCAGAACCTTTCTCCTTCTCTCCCTGACCCCCCCGTGGGAGTCCAGTACCGGGCTTGTGTGCATGTTCTGTTGCTTTGAATAATTGAATGCATCTTTAAAACACACACACACACACACACACACACACACACACAGACTTCACAAACAGACACACACACACACACACACACACACACGCACACACACACACACACACACACAAGAGGGTCTCATCTAGGCATATGACGGCCTAATTAAAGCATGGGGATAATTGGGAAGCAAGGGGTTGTTTTCTTAGAGTGTGTGTGTGTGTGTGTGTGTGTGTGTGTGTGTGTGTGTGTGTGTGTGTGTGTGTGTGTGTGGCTGTCCTTTCCCTTTCCCCTGCAGAACCTTTCTCCTTCTCTCCCTGACCCCCCGTGGGAGACCAGTACCGGGCTTGTGTGCATGTTCTGTTGCTTTGAATAATTGAATGCATCTTTAAAATACACACACACGTACACAGACTTCACAAACATACACACGCACACACACACACACACACACACACACACACACACACACACACACTCCAAGAAAACAGCCCAATTATCCCCGTGTCTTAATTAGGCCGTCATATGCCTACATGAGATCCTCTCGTGTGTGTGTGTGTGTGTGTGTGTGTGTGTGTGTGTGTGTGCGTGTGTGCATCTATGTGTGTGTGTGTGTGTGCGTGTTTGTTTGTGGTAGTTTCCCTGTTCTAATTCAGCTGTAGTTGTCCTCACTTGCCATGGGATGTTCTGTCAGGCTGACTAATTACTTACTGTTGTGTGTGTGTGTGTGTGTGTGTGTGTGTGTGTGTGTGTTGTGTGTGCATGGTTGTGTGTTTGCGCATGGCGGTTGGACTGTATATATAGTACGTACACTGACGGCCCAAAACATTATGACCAACTGCCCAACATACCGTTGGTCCTCCGTGTGCCGCCAAAACAGGGCCGACCCTCAGAAGCATGGGCTGTACAAGACCCCTGGAGGTGTCCTGTGGTATGTGGCTCCAAAACATCAGCAGCAGATCTTTCAAGTCCTGTAAGTTGCGAGATGGAGCCGCTGTGGATCGGACTTGTCGGTCCAGCACATCCCATAGATGCTCAACTGGATTGAGATCTGGGGAATCTGGAGGCCAGGGCATCACTTCATCATGTTCGCCATCAGGGAGTACCGCTGCCATGTAGGGGTGCATCTGGTCTGCAACGATGGTCCGGTAGGCGGCATGTGTCAAACTGATGTCCACATGAACGGCTGGACCCAGGGTTTCCCAGCAGAATATTGCCCAGAGCATCACGCCCCCTCCACCAGCTTGTCGTCTTCCCACAGAGCATCCCGGTACCACCACTTCCCCAGGTAAATGGTGCAAATGGACATGGCCATCCAAGTGACGTAAAAGAAAATGGGACTCATCGGACCAGGCCGCCACCTTCCACTGCTCCAAGGTCCGGTTCCGACCTCGCGTGCCCATTGTAGGTGCTTTCAATGGTGAACAGGGGTCATCACGGGCACTGTGACCACTCTGCGGCTGTGCAGCCCTATAACGCAGCAGGGTGTGCAGCACCGTGTCGTGACCAGAGGTGGAAAACCCGGCTTCAGAAAGTAGAAGTACTCACCATGTATTTGCTCCACCCATGCACTAAACCAGCTGATCCTAATTAGCGCAACGCTTCAGCCAGGTAGGAGAACTAATTAGTGAAATCAGCTGGTTTAGTCCGTGGCAGGAGCAAATACATGGTTAGTACTCCTACTTTCTGAGGCCGGGTTTTCCACCTCTGGTCGTGACACATTCCTCCTGTAACCATCATTAAGATGTTCTGTGACTTGTGCTTCCATCAGTCCGGACCAGACGGGCTAGCCTTTTTTTTTTGCCCTCGCACATCGATGAGCCTTGGGCTCCCAACACCCTTTTGCCGGTGTGTGGGTTGTCCCTCCTCAGACCACTGTCAGTAGGTGCTCACCACTGCTGACCGGGAGACCCCACAAGCCGTGCCGTTTCAGAGATGCTCTGACCCGGTCGTCTGGGCCATCACAGTTTGGCCAACTTGTCAGTCTCTCAGGTCTCTACCGCTGCCCATTTCCCCTGCATCCAACACGTTGACTGGAGAACTGATTGTTCCCTTACCATCTAGTCTGCCCAGACCTTGACATGTGGTCTTGTTCAGAGACGGCCAGCGTTATGTGGGTCACCCGTGGGCGGTCATAGCGTTTTGGCTCCTCGGTGCGTTTTCGCGTCCGTGAGTGTTTGTGTGTGTCAGTGTCTTTGTGTTTGCACGCGCACTGGATCTAATGTAATTCAAGACACCTACTCTGTATTATCAGAGACGGCGCTCCGCCATGAGCGTAGCGCAGGACATCGATATCTATCACTGTCCGTCCTGTCAGCAAGCCCGCTAAACTTGGCCTCGGTCAACGATTTCTCCTGTTGGGAGAATCGATGCAGCGGTGTGTGTGTCTTGGGTGCGCATGTGCGCATTGCGTGTCTGTCTGACGTGCGGGCCCGCGTGCTAGCGCGGGCGTGTGCACGTGTTGGCGCGCGTAGAGCTCAGCCGCTCTTCTTGTCGTGCCGTGCTCCTGTCCCGTGTGGCTGAGTGACGGCGAGCTGCCGCTCCGGCAGGAAATCCATGGCCTCCTTCCCTCCCTCACCCTCTGCCACCCGACTCCAGCGCCTGTCTGGCCTACGCTGATTTATTGCACGCTAATTTTAAAAGGTTCTTCCTTTTTTCCAAAGCTTTTTTTTTGTTGTGCTAATTCGATTTTGGTTCACTGGTGTCACGCTCCCTTCTAGCAGCACCTTCAGGAAGCATGAATGAGGCTCCGCCTTTGCCTCCGTCTCAGCATTTTATTCGTGTGCTAGAGGACGGGTACAAAAATAGAGGGCCTCCGTGAAAAGCAGCAGCAGCAAATCTGCTTTGATTGAAGTGGTAGCTAGCACCTCCTCCGTTATTCATTTATATATATTTTTTATTTGGGGGGTGGGGGTTCCCTCTTTTTTTGCCCCAATTGTATCCGGGCAATTACCCCACTCTTCCGAGCCGTCCCGGTCGCTGCTCCACCCCCTCCGCCGATCCGGGGAGGGCTGCAGACTAGGGGGGGGGATGTAGCACGTGGGAGGCTCACGCTATTCCCCCCCCCCCCAGTTCCCCCTCCCCCTGAACAGGTGCCCCGACCGACCAGAGGAGGCGCTAGTGCAGCGACCAGGACACATACCCACATCCGGCTTCCCACCCGCAGACACGGCCAATTGTGTCTGTAGGGGCGCCCGACCAAGCCGGAGGTAACGTGGGGATTCGAACCGGCGATCGGTTAGGCAACGGAATAGACCGCTACGCTACCCGGACGCCCTGCTCAGAGTTATTTCAGCGAGTTACATCCGTCCTCTTGTCGAAACGGGCTCCTTCCGTTTCTTCCAGGGTTCACATGTGACCACGTGATATACATGGCAGAACTCCCTGCTGCAGGAACACGTTGCCGGAGGTGGAAGGCTAATGACTCTTGTTACGGTACTGCCGTATAAATGTCCCCTGTAATGGCACTTTTTTGGAGTATAACAAAACCATAACTCGTTTAGTTGATTTATGATAAAGGATTCTGCTTCTCTGTTTTTGCTACAGAGTAGAGCAAATGGCCAAAGGAAGATTTTTTTGTTTTGTTTTTTGAATAAGACTTAAGTGTTGGTGATACTGGGTGTTTCTGGAGGTTAACGTTGGCGTTATGTTTGTTCATTCAGTATATTTGTCCGGGTTGTTCCCCCTGATTATCTGCTGTGTCGACAAAAGAATGTTCCCATATTTTGCAGAGTGACAGCTTTGTTTGTAGATGTGAAAAGAGCAAAAGTAACTCCCAACGTAACATCCTCAAGTAGTTGTTTTCAGTAAGAAACTAATTTACTCTTGAGATATTTCTTAATCAGTTCTTTGTACTTGTACTCAAGTAAATTGTTACCAAAATAGCAGTGCTTTTATTTAAGCAGGAGTTTTCAACACTCCTTCCACCTCTGCACTTTGGTTTGCTGCCCTTGGTGCAGCTTCGGGTTGTCGTATCTAGTGGCGGACTCAGGCTGTTTGAGGGGCAGGGGCAAAAAAAATAAAAAGGATAGAGTAGCTGTACGTGCTGGGGCACCAGCGCACAGAAAGTCGTGATGCATTTATGGTCCACTGAAAGTTCACCCATTTATGCCATGGATCATGTTTTCTCCACCGGAAGGGCACTCTAGAGGGCACTTTATCATGTTTTGTCCATTGGAAAGGCACTCTAGAGGGCACCTCATCACATTTTCTCCACCGGAAGGACACTCTAGAAGTGCACTTCATTACATTTTCTCCACCGGAAGGACACTCTAGAGGGCACTTTATCATGTTTTGTCCACTGGAAGGACACTCTAGAGGGCACCTCATCACATTTTCTCCACCGGTAGGACACTCTAGAAGTGCACTTCATTACGTTTTCTCCACCGGAAGGACACTCTAGAGTGCACTTCATCACATTTTCTCCACTGGAAGGACACTCTAGAGGGCACTTCATCACATTTTCTCCACTGGAAGGACACTCTAGAGGGCACTTTATCATGTTTTGTCCACTGGAAGGACACCCTAGATGGCACTTCCTCACATTTTCTCCATTGGAAGGACACTCTAGAAGTGCACTACATTACATTTTCTCCACTGGAGGACACTCTAGAGGGCACTTTATCATGTTTTGTCCACTGGAAGGACACTCTAGAGGGCACTTCATCACATTTTCTCCACTGGAAGGACACCCTAGAGGGCACTTCATCACATTTTCTCCACTGGAAGGACACTCTAGAGGGCACTTTATCACATTTTCTCCACTGGAAGGACACTCTAGAGGGCACTTCATCACATTTTCTCCACTGGAAGGACACTCTAGAGGGCACTTTATCATGTTTTGTCCACTGGAAGGACACCCTAGAGGGCACTTCATCACATTTTCTCCATTGGAAGGACACTCTAGAAGTGCACTACATCACATTTTCTCCGCTGGAAGGACACTCTAGAGGGCACTTTATCATGTTTTGTCCACTGGAAGGGCACCCTAGAGGGCACTTCATTACATTTTCTCCACTGGAGGGCACTCTAGAGGGCACCTCATCACATTTTCTCCACCGGAAGGACACTCTAGAGGGCACTTTATCATGTTTTGTCCACTGGAAGGGCACCCTAGAAGTGCACTTCATCACATTTTCGCCACTGGAAGGGTACTTTATCATGTTTTGTCAACTGAAAGGGAACCCTAGAAGTGCACGTCATTACATTTTTTTCCACTGGAAGGGCACGCTAGAGGGCACCTCATCACATTTTCTACACTGGAGGGGCACTCTAGAGGGCACTTTATCGTGTTTTGTCCACTGGAAGGGCACTTTTTCACATGTTGGCCACTGGAAAGGTACCGTAGAGGGCACCTCATCGCATTTTCTACACTGGAGGGGCACTCTAGAGGGCACTTTATCATGTTTTGTCCACTGGAAGGGCACTTTTTCACATTTTGACCACTGGAAAGGTACCGTAGAGGGCACTATATCATGTTGTCTTGCAAATTGGGCCACCCTTGAGGGCACTTTATTACGTTTTATCTACCATAGGAACATCCAAGAGGGCCTTTTTTGCGGTGTTTTTTGAACATGGTGGCACCAGGGGGGCTATTGCCCCCCCCTCCCCAATCCACCAGTCGTCGTATCCCCCCAGTAAACAAATTGAAAAATCCCCACATGCTGATAGACACATGTGATATCTGCCGAAGATAGATCCGTGTCGGCCCATATTTCTCTATCTGGAACCATTCGAACTGGCGTTGCTGTTTCACAGATAAGAGCCTCAGCGCAGGTGTACCACCACAAGCGGCGACCAAAGCCGGGCCTACTCTTCCTCTCCATCCGCCCGTATCGCTCTCAATCTTCCTCTCCATCTCCTGCCAGTCTTGCAGTGGTTTGATGGGTGCAGGTGACAGATGACAATCTCATTTCCATTCAGGCGTGGTTCCCCCGCTATCTGGCAGCAGAGCCATGCAGTCGCTATAAGTGTCACATTAAATCCCAGGCAGGGAGATGGGAATGGCAGGGTGACAGAGAAGCCATTCACAACCGCCATTATCTATGTCTCTGTGGGTAACACCCTCAGATAGAAATGTTCAGTGAGAGTGCATGTGTGCGTGCACGCGTACTTGCGTGCATCCGTGTAGTGATGTTTAGGTAGAGCCATGATCTGTACAATGGCCCTAAGCAATTTCCCGCCTGACATTGATTGCAATTTGGTTCACAAGTTTTGAGCGATGTTTGGCCTTTATGATTGACAGTGCCAACAATGGTGTTGGCGATGATGATGATGGGAAGGTGGACAGTAAAGTGATCATCGATGACAGCGGTCATGGTTGAAATTACGATGATGCCTGTAATGATCATGGTAATGATGGTGATGACAACCTTAACGATGACGATCAATGCCGAAGATGATAATGATCAATACCGAATTTTTACAGTTTAATAATTTCCTTGATGACAGCATCAAGGAAATTACAGCTCCATAATGAGAGGGGAAAATTAATCCCAACATCTGCGACTGGAGCCCCATTACAGCTACAGTAGGGTGCAATTACCTTCACTCAAATACGCTGCCAGAGAAAATCCTAAAAATTCAGTTGTACACATTCACGCGCAGAACAGAATAATGATTAAATCCCTCATCTAATGGAGGAGTTCAGGCAATTATTCCAGTCAGCCGCGGAAATCAAACAGAGATCACTCCTAAAGATGGAGTGAGTTCCAGAGTTTTTC